>NC_092338.1:19224285-19528928 GCF_046630445.1 Rutidosis leptorrhynchoides
TTGGTGAGATATAGGTTTAATGCCGGCAGCAATATATATATATAGACCACAAGATTTCATATATAAACATTTTAATAAAAATATTCTAAGTGGTTGAGCACTTGGTAACCATACTTAACATTTAATCACGTCGCATATTCCCTTTATTATGAAATCTTACTACACCGTATCAAGTGTAGTCACGAAACGAAGTACTGTGCAACCGTTGAATACTAGTCGTCCAGTCCGGTTGGGGTTGTCAGGCCCGATAGATCTATCAACAGGATTCGCGTTTACAATACCGCTGTAAATAGTAGTTACCAAGCTATAGGGAAGTATGCCAGTGGTACAACTCAACGTAGAATATATTTTTCAGTTACTTGTGTCCATATCGTAAAACATAAAATACATGTATTCTCATCCCGAAATATTTAGAGTTTAAAAGTGGGACTATATACTCACTTTTGCCTTGAAGATATATATATTTTGACTTGGTCTCCGGTTGATATCACGAACCTATCCATATATAATATATCAATATATTTTCATTTTAAACAATCGTCACGTATACATACTTATAATACTTTTAATGTCTTCTTAGTCCGTAGTTAGCAATTCAATTTTAATGGTTCATATTTAGGTGTTCAATAAATAAATAAAACCCCCATCGAAATAAATAAAACCCCCATCGAAATAAATAAAACCCCCATCGAAATAAATAAAACCCCCATCGTATTTGTATTGGTCGGGATTAATCTTGACCCATGGTACCTATATTGTCAAGAAGACGTATTGCGTACAATCATGGGATCTTATGATTAATCTTCTCGTATAGTTTATGGGTGATCCTGAAATATATAAAATTAAATTATGAGTACATATATATAAAATATCATGTTATTTTAGAAAGATGTGATTTATTTAATTTTTCTCCAATTATTTTCGTGGCTAAACTAGTTTTGGATATCCGATCTTGTTTTAGTCATAGTTTCTTCGTTACAACTCCGTTTTCGTTGGTTCAACTTGCCACTTCCTTGGATCGAGTCCTTCTTTAAGAATATGAACTGTAAATACCTTAGTTTGTATTCGAAATCACAGGTCATAGGTCAAACTTTGGTGAAACTTATGAAGTTGATCATTTTCCATCATATAAACAACCTTAAATGATTATTTTTCTAAAAATACTTATACTTTGAGTTAAATCATGAAATTTTTATGTGTTAACATATTCATAGTAAATATCAATTTTCCAGAAAATAAGCCTCCAATTCAAAGTTCAAGATGGTTTTTAATTATCCAACCCAAAACAGCCCCCGGTTGTACTCCGACGACGTAAATTCAGTTTTTAAGGTGTTCTTTGAAAAACCAAGTTTTACCTTGTTAAGTTAGCATATCCTTATGATATATTACAGGTCTTGAAGTATTTTAAAAGTTAAGTTAGAAGGATCTATTTAGTTTGCAAACAAGTTTGAAAACATTCAAACTATGTTCTTGTTGTTAAAATTTTATACCATAAAATAAGATAACTATATATATATGAATCGAATAAGGTTATGAACAAAGTTACTACCTCAAGTTACTTGGACAAGGTTGCTGTAAAAGAGAAGTAAAAACCTAGAATCAAAAGAGTGGTGGAGTTGGATGAAAGATTGGAAGTAACTTAAGACATAAACTTGAAATGAAAGTTGTATTTTTGTAGTGTTTTTGTTTGATCTTGTTATGGTGGTGTTTAAGGTGATTCTTGAGAGGATTTTTGCTGGAGTTCTTAGAGATACATGAAGCTAGTAATTATGTGTTCCTAACTAGAGAAGTAATGTGGTAAAAATTGAAAATGGATGGAAGTATTTAAGGTGGTGGTGGCGTGATTTATGGTATACAAGGACAAGTTCACATGTTGTAATCTTGTGTAATTAGTCATACAATCATACAAAAGTAATTACCTTATACATAAGGCATGAACAAGGGCTGGTTGGTGGTGATTTGATGTGTATATACTAATAGTAAATACGTATAGAAGCTAGGTATGATACGAGTACATATACTCTAAATATACGTATAGAAATCTTGTGAAAACGGAACGAGGATTCAAATATAGTTATCTTTTGTGAATATAATTATATTATTTTATGTATTTAAGTTCTTAAAAAGTGATTAAATACACTACATATACGATGTATGTATAAACATTATAGGTTATAAGTATTTATATCAAAAAAACGTTACTTAAAGTTATCGTTTTGAAAACTTAAGTTAGTAGTTTCAAAATATACTTATAACTTATTGTTATTAATACAAAATGAGATATTAAAACATCCTTAGATCATGTTAAATATGTATATATACATATATATACACAAACGTATAATTATCATATGTTATATAGTTCGTGATATCATCGGTCAAACTAGACGGTCAAACGTTGTGTAAATCTCTTTTCAGAAACATAAGTCTCAACAATTTGGGTTGCTTATCATGTTGGTAAGGTTTAATTTATGTAAATATTAATCTTATAAGTATAGATCGATCGAAAAAGTCCGGGTCATTACAGTACCTACCCGTTAAATAAATTTCGTCCCGAAATTTTAAAATCGTACCTATTTTGCGTCATCGGGAAACAAATGCGGGTATTTTTGTTTCATTTGATCCTCTCGCTCCCAAGTAAACTCGGGACCTCTTCGTGCATTCCAACGAACTTTAACGATCGGTATGTTGCTCTTCTTGAGCCGTTTAACTTCACGGTCCATGATCTCGATTGGTTCTTCTATGAATTGTAGTTTCTCGTCAACTTGAATTTCTTCAAGAGGAATGGTGAGGTCTTCCTTTGCAAGACACTTTTTAAGGTTCGAGACGTGAAATGTATTATGTACTCCGGCGAGTTGTTGCGGTAACTCGAGTCGATAAGCTACCGGTCCGATGCGTTCGATAATTTTGAACGGGCCTACATACCTTGGGTTTAGTTTACCCCTTTTTACAAAACGTATTACACCTTTCCAAGGTGACACTTTTAACATAACCATGTCACCGATCTGAAACTCTAATGGTTTCCTTTGGACATCGGCGTAGCTCTTTTGGCGACTACGGGCTGTTTTCAATTTCTTCTTGATTTGCACTATCTTCTCAGTAGTTTCATGGATGATCTCGGGTCCAGTTAATTGTCGATCTCCTACTTCGTTCCAACAGATAGGGGATCTACACTTCCTTCCATACAGTGCTTCGAATGGTGCAGCTTTAATGCTCACATGATAACTATTATTATACGAGAATTCTGCTAATGGTATATATTTATCCCATCCGTTTCCAAAATCGATCACACATGCCCTAAGCATGTCTTCAAGAGTCTGAATTGTTCTTTCACTCTGCCCGTCGGTTTGCGGATGATATGCGGTACTCATATACAAACGAGTTCCTAGTGCCTCCTGTAGTGATTGCCAGAACTTTGAGGTAAATCTACTATCACGATCAGATATAATAGAAATAGGTATTCCATGCCTTGAAACTATTTCCTTTATATATAATCGTAATAATTTCTCCATTCTATCTGTTTCCTTTATAGGCAAGAAATGTGCAGATTTGGTGAGACGATCAACTATTACCCAAATGGTGTCATAACCCCAGGCAGTCTTAGGTAATTTTGTGATGAAATCCATGGTAATACCATCCCATTTCCATTCTGGGATTTCTGGTTGTTGAAGTAATCCTGACGGCTTCTGGTGTTCTGCTTTGACTTTGGAACAAGTTAAACATTCCCCAACATATGTTGCAACGTCTGTCTTCAAATTAGGCCACCAATAATGCGTCTTAAGATCTTGATACATCTTTCCAACTCCAGGATGTATCGAGTATCTTGTCTTATGTGCCTCATTCAATATTAACTTCCTTAATCCACCCAACTTTGGTACCCAAATACGGTTTGCAAAATATCGAATTCCATCTTCCCGCATAATGAGTTGTTTCTCATACTTCTTCATTATTTCATTTCCTATGTTTTCTTTAGTAAGAGCTTCTCGTTGAGCCTCTTTGATTTGTGAGTTGAGATTCATGCAAATTTTTATGATCATTGCTCGTACTCGAATTGGTTCTCGTTCCTTTCTGCTTAAAGCGTCGGCCACTACATTCGCTTTCCCGGGATGATAGCGAATCTCACAATCGTAGTCGTTTATCAGCTCGACCCACCTACGTTGCCTCATGTTCAGCTGTTTCTGATCGAAAATATGTTGAAGACTTTTATGATCAGTAAACACAGTGCATCTAACCCCATATAAGTAGTGTATCCATATCTTCAACGCAAACACAACTGCTCCCAGTTCTAGATCATGCGTCGTATAATTCCGCTCGTGAATCTTCAATTGTCGGGATGCGTATGCAATAACTTTCTTTCGTTGCATAAGAACATAACCAAAACCTTGTTGCGAAGCGTCACAATATATTTCAAAATCATCGTTCCCTTCAGGTAACGATAAAATAGGCGCCGTAGTTAACTTCTTCTTCAGTAATTGAAATGCGTTCTCCTGCTCCGAGGTCCATTCGTATTTCTTCCCTTTTTGCGTTAATGCTGTCAACGGCTTAGCTATTCGGGAAAAATCTTGAATAAACCTTCTATAATAACCGGCTAAACCCAAAAATTGGCGTATCTGCATTGGTGTTTTAGGAGTCTCCCATTTTTCAATGGCCTCAATTTTAGCTGGATCAACCTGAATTCCTTTGCTACTAACAACGTGACCAAGAAATTGCACTTCTTTCAACCAGAAAGCACACTTAGAAAATTTAGCGTATAGCTGTTCTTTTCTTAACAACTCTAATATTAACCTTAAATGCTGCTCATGCTCTTGCTCACTCTTGGAATAGATAAGAATGTCATCAATGAAAACAATAACAAACTTATCTAAATATGGACTACAAACTCGATTCATGAGGTCCATGAATACAGCTGGCGCATTCGTCAATCCAAATGGCATGACCAAAAATTTGTAATGACCGTAACGTGTCCGAAAAGCAGTTTTCGGTATATCTTCTTCTTTGACGCGTAATTGATGATAGCCCGATCTTAGGTCAATTTTCGAGTACACACATGATCCTTGGAGTTGATCAAATAAGTCGTCAATTCTCGGTAGTGGATACCGATTTTTGATAGTTAACTTATTTAATTCACGATAATCTATACACATCCTAAAAGATCCATCTTTCTTTTTAACAAATAGAATCGGAGCTCCCCACGGTGAAGTACTTGGTCGTATGAATCCACGATCCAGTAATTCTTTTAACTGACTCTGAAGTTCTTTTAACTCGGACGGTGCAAGTCTATATGGAGCACGGGCAACTGGTGCAGCTCCTGGTACTAAATCTATTTGAAATTCTACAGATCTAAATGGAGGTAATCCCGGCATCTCTTCCGGAAAAACTTCAGGAAAATCTCTTGCCACAGGCACGTCGTTGATGCACTTCTCTTTTTCTTTCTTTTCGACTTTATTAACATGTGCTAGAATAGCATAACATCCCTTTTCTAAACACTTCTTGGCTTTCAAACAGCTAATGAGTTTTAGCTTTGAGTTACCCTTCTCTCCATAAATCATCACCGGCATTTTATCTCACTGGGTGCGAGTCTGTAAGGAGCACGAGCTATTGGTGCAGCTCCTGGGACAAGATCTATTTGAAATTCAACAGATCGATGTGGGGGTAAACTCGGTAATTCTTTCGGAAATACATCGGGAAATTCTTTTGCAATGGGAACATCATTGATGCTCTTTTCTTCAGTTTGTACTTTTTCGACGTGTGCTAGAACAGCATAGCAACCTTTTCTTATTAGTTTTTGTGCCTTCAAATTACTAATATGATGTAGCTTCGTGTTGCCCTTTTCTCCGTACACCATTAAGGGTTTTCCTTTTCCTCGTATA
This sequence comes from Rutidosis leptorrhynchoides, assembly GCF_046630445.1. NCBI lineage: Eukaryota > Viridiplantae > Streptophyta > Magnoliopsida > Asterales > Asteraceae > Rutidosis > Rutidosis leptorrhynchoides. The sequence continues at coordinate 19,230,156 of NC_092338.1, forward strand.
ATGTGAATTGCATTTTTGTAACAAACGATCTCTGCTTTCACTTCTTTCAACCAGTCCATACCGATTATCACATCAAAACTCCCTAACTCTACTGGTATCAAATCAATCTTAAATGTTTCGCTAACCAGTTTAATTTCTCGTTTCCGACATATATTATCTGCTGAAATTAATTCACCATTTGCTAATTCGAGTAAAAATTTACTATCCAAAGGCGTCAATGGACAACTTAATTTAGCACAAAAATCTCTACTCATATAGCTTCTATCCGCACCCGAATCAAATAAAACGTAAGCAGATTTATTGTCAATAAGAAACGTACCCGTAACAAGCTCCGGGTCTTCCTATGCCTCTGCTGCATTAATATTGAAAACTCTTCCGCGGCCTTGTCCATTCGTGTTCTCCTGGTTCGGGCAATTTCTAATAATGTGGCCCGATTTTCCACATTTATAACAAACTACATTGGCATAACTTGCTCCGACACTACTTGCTCCGCCATTACTCGTTCCGACACCATTTGTTCCTTTCGTTCTATTAACCCCTGGTCCGTAGACCTCACACTTCACCGTGCTATGACCATTTCTTTTACACTTGTTGCAAAATTTGGTGCAGAACCCTGAGTGATACTTTTCACACCTTTAGCATAGCTGCTTCTGATTGTTGTTGTTGTTGCGGTTATTATTGTTGTTGGGATGATTGTTGTAGTTGCTGTTGTTGTTGTTGTTGTTGTTGTTGGGCCGTTTGTTGTAGTTGCGATTGATGTTGCGATTGTTGGGATAATTGTTGCGATTATTGTTGTAATTGCTGTTGTTGTTGTGTTGGTGATTCTTATCACCGTTTTCCTCCCACTTTCTTTTGACTTGCTTCACATTAGCCTCTTCAGCTGTCTGTTCTTTAATTCTGTCTTCAATCTGGTTCACTAGTTTGTGAGTCATTCTATATGCCTGTTGTATGGAGGCGGGCTCGTGTGAACTTATATCTTCTTGGATTCTTTCCGGTAATCCTTTCACAAACGCGTCGATCTTCTCTTCCTCATCTTCGAATGCTCCCGGACACAATAGGCACAATTCTGTGAATCGTCTTTCGTACGTGGTAATATCAAATCCTTGGGTTCGTAACCCTCTAAGTTCTGTCTTGAGCTTATTGACCTCGGTTCTGGGATGGTACTTCTCGTTCATCAAGTGCTTGAATGCTGACCACGGTAGTGCGTACGCATCGTCTTGTCCCACTTGCTCTAGATAGGTATTCCACCATGTTAACGCAGAACCTGTGAAGGTATGCGTAGCGTACTTCACTTTGTCCTCTTCAGTACACTTACTTATGGCAAACACCGATTCAACCTTCTCGGTCCACCGTTTCAATCCGATCGGTCCTTCGGTTCCATCAAATTCCAAAGGTTTGCAGGCAGTGAATTCTTTGTAGGTGCATCCTACACGATTTCCTGTACTGCTAGATCCAAGGTTATTGTTGGTATGTAGCGCAGCCTGTACTGCGGCTATGTTTGAAGCTAGAAAAGTACGGAATTCCTCTTCATTCATATTCACGGTGTGTCGAGTAGTCGGTGCCATTTCCTTCAAAATAGTCAAATGGAACAAGTTAATCATACAGAATATTAAGAGTAGTTAATAGTATTTTGTAGCATAATATGAACTCATTTATAAAAGCTTTTTCTTCATATTAGCGTTTTATAAGTTAAAATTCGGGTAGTACCTACCCGTTAAGTTCATACTTAGTAGCTAATATACAATTCAACTACTACAATTCTATATGAAAAACTGATTGTAATAATACTTCGCGTTCAAACTTTTACACAATATTTTACAAACTTACAATACCGCTTATTTTACATATAGCATGAAATATAGCACACAATAAATTTGATACAAGATGGTTGTGAAGATAATTCTACTTAGTACACAAGTCGTTCAGCAAAGGCAATAAAGACACGTAATTCATACGTCCAGAAACAAGTCATGCATTCTGGTTTTACTAGGATTACTTCCCATCCTTGGTCTTGTGGAACATAACCGTTATGGCCATTGATAAGATAGCGTGTTGTAACGTCGTCAAAGGGACGAGGGTTACGTAATGTCCAATAGTCCCGTAACAATCTAAAAACCTCATTTCTTACCCCAATTACCGACTCCGTCACTTGTGGGAACGTTTTGTTTAATAGTTGTAGCCCGATGTTCTTGTTCTCACTTTGGTAAGAAGCGAACATTACTAATCCGTAAGCATAACATGCTTCTTTATGTTGCATGTTAGCCGCTTTTTCTAAATCACGAAGTCCAATATTCGGATATATTGAGTCAAAATAATTTCTTAACCAATCTTGGTATCTATGGTATCTCAAGATTACATAATATACAATACAAGTTGATTAAGTTATGGTTGGAATAGATTTGTTACCAATTTTCACGTAGCTAAAATGAGAAAAATTATCCAATCTTGTTTTACCCATAACTTCTTCATTTTAAATCCGTTTTGAGTGAATCAAATTGCTATGGTTTCATATTGAACTCTATTTTATGAATCTAAATAGAAAAAGTATAGGTTTATAGTCAAAAAAATAAGTTACAAGTCGTTTTTGTAAAGGTAGTCATTTCAGTTGAAAGAACGACGTCTAGATGACCATTTTAGAAAACATACTTTCACTTTGAGTTTAACCATAATTTTTGGATATAGTTTCATGTTCATAATAAAAATCATTTTCTCAGAATAACAACTTTTAAATCAAAGTTTATCATAGTTTTTAATTAACTAACCCAAAACAGCCCGCGGTGTTACTACGACGGCGTAAATCCGGTTTTACGGTGTTTTTCATGTTTTCAGGTTTTAAATCATTAAGTTAGCATATCATATAGATATAGAACATGTGTTTAGTTGATTTTAAAAGTCAAGTTAGAAGGATTAACTTTTGTTTGCGAACAAGTTTAGAATTAACTAAACTATGTTCTAGTGATTACAAGTTTAAACCTTCGAATAAGATAGCTTTATATGTATGAATCGAATGATGTTATGAACATCATTACTACCTTAAGTTCCTTGGATAAACCTACTGGAAAAGATAAAAATGGATCTAGCTTCAACGGATCCTTGGATGGCTCGAAGTTCTTGAAGCAGAATCATGACACGAAAACAAGTTCAAGTAAGATCATCACTTGAAATAAGATTGTTATAGTTATAGAAATTGAACCAAAGTTTGAATATGATTATTACCTTGTATTAGAATGATAACCTACTGTAAGAAACAAAGATTTCTTGAGGTTCGATGATGTAACATCCCGCCTTTTTCCATTTACTTTTCCGTTATACTAATATAAAGTCCGTTATATGTTTATAACATCTCCCGTTGATATGCGTTTTAAATTATCTCGTTTAGGTAATTCACGCACCCGAACGAAAGTTGAGGGACTAAACTTGACAAGGGATTAAACCCTTGACTAGGTCAAAGGGTCAAACCCCTTTCACCCATTCATTTTCATCTCCATCTCTCTCTCTTTCTCTCTAGCAAGAACACACACCATTACCAAATTCATTCAATCATCATCTAATTCCGATCTAGGAGGCTTACAACAAAATAAATTACATATTCGTAATCCTCTCTTCATCCTCTTCATTTTGGTACCAACTTCATCTCGTTTGGGTAACATTTCTAAAACTCTAGATTTCTCTAAATTCGTGTTTTTGACTTGAAATGGTGTTAGTTAGTGTCTATGGCTCATTTTGATGTCGTGTGTGTAATTTATATGCTCGATCTCGTTGTTTTAGTGTAACTAGCATGAACTTGACTTTTGGTGTGTTGTTCTTGAATTTTGGATGATCATATGTTGTTAGATGTTAAAAGTTCATGTTCTAATTGTGTTCCTTGTATCACTAGCTTCAATTTGATGTGTAGGTTGCCTTAGAAAACTTCATGAACTTGATTATTGATTTTGGTGAATTTGGGTTAGGGTTTGATGAACTTGAAATGGACTTTTGATGCATTGAATGCCATGGATTATTATTGGTAAGTGTTTAGTTGGATTGTATGCTTGATTACCTTCGAAACGGCATATCATTCATGTAAATTGGTTGCCCGAATCATTGAATTGCATTTATGAACTTGTATGCGGTTAATGTTAAGCATTAGATGCGGTTTTGGTTGTTGTAATAGGTAGATTGATTGATGAAATGTGTTTAGTTGTTTTCCTCGTCAAATTACCTTCCCAACGGTATAAGATACTTGTCTTAATTGTTTGCGGATCATAAATGGTGATTGTTTGAAGTTAGGTTCGTGCATAAAACTTAAAAGTTGCCAGATCTCTCTGCACAGGTAATGGCGCGGCGCGCCATATACCCGCGCGGCGCGCCATTATGGTCTGTCCAACTTTGTCAATTTTCGAATAATGTTTGCTATGCTACGCACCTCCGATTCACATGTAACTTGTCCTAACATGCTCATACATGATTAAAAACCTCAGAAAAATAGTTCGGGACACGACCCGAACGTGTTGACTTTTTCGTTGACTTTGACCGACCAAAGTTTGACTTTTTGTCAAACTTAACCAAATGATTATGCAACCTTCCTAACTTGTTTATATACTTGTACCTTGCATGAAACTTGACAATTTGATTTCACATGCTACATAATCGAGTCGTAACGAGCCATAGGACTAATTGAACATCTTTGACCTATCGTGTTTACCGTTATTGATGCGACCTATTTGTTTAGGTCAAGACTAGCACTATCCTTCGCACACGTTATTTTGTGAAGTACTTTTCGTACGTGCACTCAAGGTGAGATCATAGTCCCACTTTTACTCTTTTTGAACTTACATTTGGGATGAGAAAACATAAACATTTCTTTTACTAAGTGAACACAAGTACAGGAAAACAAACATTCTACATACGAGTTTAGAACAAAATCCTCAATTCGATTATCATTAGTTACACTTGCCGGGTGTAAGCGAGAACTTATGTTGTATGGATCCATATGGGTTTGACAAACCCTCATTTAAACGGTTCGCTACCGTTTACGAATGAAATATATTTTCGAGAAACAGTGTATGTTCTAGCACTAAGTGATGGGGTTCAATGGAAGAAATGTTAAGCATTGATAATTGGGTGCTCGTGAAACAAACTTTTGGAATGTATTACTATTATTTCATTGATGCAAATCTTATGGTTCACTTGTACTTACTCACTTAAACCTATGATTTCACCAACGTTTTCGTTGACAGATTTCTATGTTTTTCTCAGGTCCTTGAACGATACATGATACATGCTTCCGCTCATTATTTTGATACTTGCATTGGATGTCGAGTATATATGCATACATGGAGCGTCTTTTGGATACTTTTAAATTGTGTCGCATAAGTTTCATTTGTACTTAAAACTTTGTATCGTAACTTGTGGTGGAACTATTCTTGTAAACTTGAACAATCTTTACATTTGAAATGAATGCGACATATCTTTTGGTCAAACGTTGTTTTAAAGACTTATGACCACGTAACGGGACCTAAGTAGACGGCGCCGTCAATGACGATTTTGTTGGGTCGCTACAGATGGTATCAGAGCGTTGGTTGTAGGGATTTAGAGTTCATTGGTGTCAACCTCGAGTCATAGGGTACATTGGTGAGTTTAGACTACAACCGGCATATAGACTTGAAGTAGGAATTACTTGACTACTTGTGCATTTATACTCGAACGCTTCTACTCATATCTACTCTTAGTTCATCTTAATCTCACGTTGTTTAATTTGATTGACGCGCCACCTTGACTATATGAAATGATGTCGAATGCACATATGAATCAGGGTAATATAATTTCCGGGATTATATTACGGTGACTCATATGAACATTCCGACATTATGACATAAAGAATTTAAGGCGAGTCGATGAAAAACTTCTCTTTATCTTTATTCTATATCACGGTTAGTATTATTGAGAATACTAATCAATGATATTCTTGTGTCTTGAAGGAACAATGGCCCCTCGTCATGTACGCCGCAATGAAACTCCCGAACAAGCTCTCGAACGGATGATAGCCACCGCCGTAGATGCGGCCATGGCCGGTCACTCATCCAACAACAATAATAATAACAACCACAACAACAACAACAACAACAACAACAACAACAATGGAGCCGGAAACTCAAACGAGGGATGCTCCTATAAAGCTTTCATGGGGAGCAAACCTCACACTTTTGATGGAACCGGGGGACCGGTCGTGCTCACCCGATGGTTTGAGCAAATGGAAGCCGTCTTTAGCATAAGCGGTTGTCGGGACCAAGACAAGGTCAAATACTCCACTCACACCTTCGCCGGTGTCGCTCTTACATGGTGGAATACTTATGTACAATCGGTGGGTACCGATGAAGCTCACGCCCTCTCTTGGGCCGACTTGAGGGAAAAGATGATTGTCGAATATTTCCCTCGTGAAGAAACCCGAAGGCTCGAACAAGAGCTAAGAACTTTAAAGGCGATCGGAAATGATCTCAAGGCTTATAATCAACGATTTTCCGAACTAGCCTTGATGTGCCCAAATCTTGTGAACCCCGAAGCTTTAAGGGTTGAACGTTACATGGATGGTCTTCCAAAGAGCATCAAACACGGAGTAATGTCATCCAAACCCACTAATCATCAAGAAGCTTTGAACATGGCCCGCAAATTGATAGAAACGGTTGATGAAATCGTAGTTCCGGCACCTAAGGCCGAGGATAAATCGGGCGGCAACAAAAGAAAGTGGGAACCCTCCCAATCAAGCAACAACAACTTTGCTAAGAAGCCTTACACCTCCGACGGCAAGAAGGGTTATGCCGGGAACCTACCTCTTTGCAACAAATGCAACAAACATCACTTTGGTGAATGTGGCAAGTTAATTTGCCATCGGTGCCAAGGAATTGGTCATAAGGCCAACGATTGTAAAAGTGCCACTCCCGTCGCTCGAAAGTGGCCCAATGCACCAAAGACGGGCACTTGTTACGAATGTGGTCAAACGGGCCATTATAGAAATGCATGCCCGAAGAGGAAAGATAACCCCAATACGCGCGGCCGAGCTTTCAACATCAACACCGAGGAAGCCCGGGATGACACTGAACTAGTCACGGGTACGTTTCTTCTCAACAATTCTTATGTCTCTTGCTTATTCGATTCGGGTGCCGATAAATGCTTTGTATCCAAGACTTTGACTCATTCTTTTAGCACTCCACCTCTTCCATTAGATACCACTTATACCATTGAAGTGGCTAACGGGAAACTATTAAGTGCCGACACATATTACCGGGGGTGTACGTTAAACATTTTGGGTAAGGAATTTGAAATTGACTTGATACCCATGGAACTAGGAAGCTTTGATGTAATAATCGGTATGAATTGGTTAGTCAAAACGAAATCTCACATCCTTTGTGATCTTAACGCAATCCGAATTCCTATCGAAAATGGTGAACCTTTGATTGTTTATGGCGATAAGAGTTGCACCAGACTCAACCTCGTTTCGTGCCTTAAAGTTAGAAAACTACTCCGTAAGGGTTGTTTTGTGATCCTTGCCCACGTTAAGAAAGTCGAATCCGATGAGAAGCATATCGATGATGTGCCAATTGTTAATGACTTTTCCGATGTATTTCCCGACGAATTGCCGGGTCTTCCACCTCATCGACCGGTTGAATTCCAAATCGATCTTATTCCGGGAGCCGCACCCGTAGCACGTGCACCATATAGACTCGCTCCATCTGAAATGCAAGAATTGCAAAGTCAAATCCAAGAACTACTTGATCGTGGTTTTATCCAACCTAGCCATTCACCTTGGGGCGCTCCGATTTTGTTTGTTAAAAAGAAAGACGGATCCCTACGAATGTGCATTGATTATCGTGAACTAAATAAATTGACGGTTAAGAACCGATATCCTCTTCCTCGCATCGATGACCTCTTTGATCAACTACAAGGGTCTTGTGTATATTCGAAAATCGATCTCCGCTCGGGTTATCATCAATTGAGGGTTAAGGGGGAAGATGTCTCCAAAACCGCTTTCCGAACTCGTTATGGTAGTTATGAATTCCTTGTCATGCCATTTGGTCTCACTAACGCACCGGCAGTGTTCATGGATCTTATGAACCGTGTGTGCAAACCGTATCTCGATAATTTCGTTATTGTGTTCATCGATGACATATTGATCTATTCTAAAAATGAAGAAGAGCACGAACAACATCTCCGACTTGTGCTTGAACTTTTAAGACAAGAACAACTCTATGCCAAATTCTCCAAGTGTGAATTTTGGTTAAAGGAAGTTCAATTTCTTGGTCATGTTGTAAGTGACCAAGGTATTAAAGTCGATCCAACGAAAATCGAAGCCATTAGCAAATGGGAGACTCCTACTACTACTCACATTCGTCAATTTTTGGGTCTCGCCGGGTACTATCGTAGATTCATCGAAAACTTCTCTTTGGTTGCACGTCCTCTAACCGCATTGACTCACAAGGGAAAGAAATTCATTTGTGCAACCGAACATGAATCCGCATTCCAAATCTTGAAAACGAAGCTAACCACCGCTCCTATCTTATCACTTCCCGAAGGCAATGATGACTTTGTTGTATATTGTGATGCCTCGAAACATGGTTTTGGGTGTGTATTGATGCAACGAACGAAAGTCATTGCTTATGCTTCTCGACAACTCAAAATTCATGAACGAAACTATACGACACATGATCTCGAACTCGGAGCCGTTGTCTTTGCACTTAAAATGTGGAGACACTATCTTTATGGAACCAAGAGTACTATCTTTACCGACCACAAAAGTCTCCAACACATTTTCGATCAAAAGCAACTAAACATGAGACAACGAAGGTGGGTTGAAACCTTAAACGATTACGATTGCGAGCTTCGTTACCATCCCGGGAAGGCAAATGTAGTAGCCGATGCCTTAAGTCGAAAAGAAAGAGCGGTGCCTCTTCGTGTCCGAGCCTTAAACATCACCATCCACACAAACCTTAATAGCCAAATTCGGGTAGCCCAAGATGAGGCCCTCAAGGATGAAAACCTTTCACACGAGCTCTTGAACATTCTCGTCTCTCGATTCGAAATTAGGGAGACCGGACTCCGATATTACGCCGGAAGGATTTGGGTGCCTAGTTATGGGGACCTACGAAGCCTTATTTTAGATGAAGCCCATAAGTCACGATACTCGATTCACCCCGGTGCCAATAAGATGTACCACGACCTTAAACAGCTATATTGGTGGCCGAACATCAAAAGGGACGTAGCTACTTATGTTTCCAAGTGTTTGACATGTTCCAAAGTCAAAGCCGAACACCAAAGACCGTCCGGGCTACTTCAACAACCCGAGATCCCGCAATGAAAGTGGGAAAGAATAACGATGGATTTTATCACCAAACTACCAAAAACGACGGGCGGTTATGATACCATTTGGGTTATTGTTGACCGTCTCACCAAATCCGCACACTTCCTGGCCATGAAAGAAACGGACAAAATGGAGAAACTTGCACAACTTTACATTAAGGAGATCGTAGCCCGACACGGTGTACCTTTATCGATTATCTCCGACCGAGATGGCCGTTTCGTTTCTAGATTTTGGCGTACTTTGCAAGAAGCATTGGGAACGCGTTTAGACATGAGCACCGCATATCATCCTCAAACCGATGGACAAAGCGAACGTACAATTCAAACCTTAGAGGACATGTTACGAGCTTGCATGGTTGATTTCGGAAAAGCTTGGGACAAGCACTTACCTCTCGCCGAGTTCTCTTACAATAATAGTTATCACGCGAGTATTAAAGTCGCACCTTTTGAAGCGCTATATGGCCGAAAATGTCGTTCACCTCTTTGTTGGGCCGAAGTAGGCGACGTACAAATCACCGGACCCGAACTCATTCACGAAACCACCGAGAAGATCATTCAAATCCGAGATAGGCTTCGGACGGCCCGGAGTCGTCAAAAGTGCTATACCGACAAAAGACGCAACGACCTTGAATTTCAAGTCGGTGACCGCGTCATGTTAAAAGTCGCACCTTGGAAGGGTGTAATCCATTTTGGGAAACGCGGGAAGCTAAATTCACGGTATATTGGTCCTTTCGAAATCTTGGAGCGTATTGGAACCGTTGCGTATCGTTTAGATCTTCCGCCTCAATTGAACTCCGTTCATCCTACCTTCCATGTATCTAACTTGAAAAAGTGTCTCGCCGAACCCGATATCGTCATCCCTCTCGAGGAACTTACTATTGATGACAAACTTCATTTTGTGGAGGAACCGGTTGAAATTGTGGACACCTCTGTCAAGACATTGAAACAAAGCCGAATCCCTATTGTTAAAGTCCGTTGGAACGCCAAAAGGGGACCCGAGTTTACTTGGGAAAGACAAGATCAAATGCAAAGGAAGTATCCTCATCTATTCGTGAATTCGGAAACACAAGATCTCGAGGAAGAAACAACGACTACTACGCCTACTTAAATTTCGGGACGAAATTTCTTTTAAGGAGTAGGTAATGTAACATCCCGCCTTTTTCCATTTACTTTTCCGTTATACTAATATAAAGTCCGTTATATGTTTATAACATCTCCCGTTGATACGCGTTTTAAATTATCTCGTTTAGGTAATTCACGCACCCGAACGAAAGTTGAGGGACTAAACTTGACAAGGGATCAAACCCTTGACTAGGTCAAAGGGTCAAACCCCTTTCACCCATTCATTTTCATCTCCATCTCTCTCTCTTTCTCTCTAGCAAGAACACACACCATTACCAAATTCATTCAATCATCATCTAAATCCGATCTAGGAGGCTTACAACAAAATAAATTACATATTCGTAATCCTCTCTTCATCCTCTTCATTTTGGTACCAACTTCATCTCATTTGGGTAACATTTCTAAAACTCTAGATTTCTCTAAATTCGTGTTTTTGACTTGAAATGGTGTTAGTTAGTGTCTATGGCTCATTTTGATGTCGTGTGTGTAATTTATATGCTCGATCTCGTTATTTTAGTGTAACTTGCATGAACTTGACTTTTGGTGTGTTGTTCTTGAATTTTGGATGATCATATGTTGTTAGATGTTAAAAGTTCATGTTCTAATTGTGTTCCTTGTATCACTAGCTTCAATTTGATGTGTAGGTTGCCTTAGAAAACTTCATGAACTTGATTATTGATTTTGGTGAATTTGGGTTAGGGTTTGATGAACTTGAAATGGACTTTTGATGCATTGAATGCCATGGATTATTATTGGTAAGTGTTTAGTTGGATTGTATGCTTGATTACCTTCGAAACGGCATATCATTCATGTAAATTGGTTGCCCGAATCATTGAATTGCATTTATGAACTTGTATGCGGTTAATGTTAAGCATTAGATGCGGTTTTGGTTGTTGTAATAGGTAGATTGATTGATGAAATGTGTTTAGTTGTTTTCCTCGTCAAATTACCTTCCCAACGGTATAAGATACTTGTCTTGATTGTTTGCGGATCATAAATGGTGATTGTTTGAAGTTAGGTTCGTGCATAAAACTTAAAAGTTGCCAGATCTCTCTGCACAGGTAATGGCGCGGCGCGCCATATACCCGCGCGGCGCGCCATTATGGTCTGTCCAACTTTGTCAATTTTCGAATAATGTTTGCTATGCTACGCACCTCCGATTCACATGTAACTTGTCCTAACATGCTCATACATGATTAAAAACCTCAAAAAAAATAGTTCGGGACACGACCCGAACGTGTTGACTTTTTCGTTGACTTTGACCGACCAAAGTTTGACTTTTTGTCAAACTTAACCAAATGATTATGCAACCTTCCTAACTTGTTTATATACTTGTACCTTGCATGAAACTTGACAATTTGATTTCACATGCTACATAATCGAGTCGTAACGAGCCATAGGACTAATTGAACATCTTTGACCTATCGTGTTTACCGTTATTGATGCGACCTATTTGTTTAGGTCAAGACTAGCACTATCCTTCACACACGTTATTTTGTGAAGTACTTTTCGTACGTGCACTCAAGGTGAGATCATAGTCCCACTTTTACTCTTTTTGAACTTACATTTGGGATGAGAAAACATAAACATTTCTTTTACTAAGTGAACACAAGTACAGGAAAACAAACATTCTACATACGAGTTTAGAACAAAATCCTCAATTCGATTATCATTAGTTACACTTGCCGGGTGTAAGCGAGAACTTATGTTGTATGGATCCATATGGGTTTGACAAACCCTCATTTAAACGGTTCGCTACCGTTTACGAATGAAATATATTTTCGAGAAACAGTGTATGTTCTAGCACTAAGTGATGGGGTTCAATGGAAGAAATGTTAAGCATTGATAATTGGGTGCTCATGAAACAAACTTTTGGAATGTATTACTATTATTTCATTGATGCAAATCTTGTGGTTCACTTGTACTTACTCACTTAAACCTATGATTTCACCAACGTTTTCGTTGACAGATTTCTATGTTTTTCTCAGGTCCTTGAACGATACATGATACATGCTTCCGCTCATTATTTTGATACTTGCATTGGATGTCGAGTATATATGCATACATGGAGCGTCTTTTGGATACTTTTAAATTGTGTCGCATAAGTTTCATTTGTACTTAAAACTTTGTATCGTAACTTGTGGTGGAACTATTCTTGTAAACTTGAACAATCTTTACATTTGAAATGAATGCGACATATCTTTTGGTCAAACGTTGTTTTAAAGACTTATGACCACGTAACGGGACCTAAGTAGACGGCGCCGTCAATGACGATTTTGTCGGGTCGCTACAGATGATCACCTTACAAGATTGGAAGTGAGCTAGCAAACTTGAAAGTATTCTTGATTTTATGTAACTAGAACTTGTAGAATATATGAAGAACACTTAGAACTTGAAGATATAACTTGAGAGAGATCAATTAGATGAAGAAAATTAAAGAATGAAAGTGTTTGTAGGTGTTTTTGGTCGTTGGTGTATGGATTAGATATAAAGGATATGTAATTTTGTTTTCATGTAAATAAGTCATGAATGATTACTCATATTTTTGTAATTTTATGAGATATTTCATGCTAGTTGCCAAATGATGGTTCCCACATGTGTTAGGTGACTCACATGGGCTGCTAAGAGCTGATCATTGGAGTGTATATACCAATAGTACATACATCTAAAAGCTGTGTATTGTACGAGTACGAATACGGGTGCATACGAGTAGAATTGTTGATGAAACTGAACGAGGATGTAATTGTAAGCATTTTTGTTAAGTAGAAGTATTTTGATAAGTGTATTGAAGTCTTTCAAAAGTGTATAAATACATATTAAAACACTACATGTATATACATTTTAACTGAGTCGTTAAGTCATCGTTAGTCGTTACATGTAATTGTTGTTTTGAAACCTTTAGGTTAACGATCTTGTTAAATGTTGTTAACCCAATGTTTATAATATCAAATGAGATTTTAAATTATTATATTATCATGATATTATCATGTATGAATATCTCTTAATATGATATATATACATTAAATGTCTTTACAACGATAATCGTTACATATATGTCTCGTTTAAAAGTCATTAAGTTAGTAGTCTTGTTTTTACATATGTAGTTCATTGTTAATATACTTAATGATATGTTTACTTATCATAGTATCATGTTAACTATATATATATATCCATATATATGTCATCATATAGTTTTTACAAGTTTTAACGTTCGTGAATCACCGGTCAACTTGGGTGGTCAATTGTCTATATGAAACATATTTCAATTAATCAAGTCTTAACAAGTTTGATTGCTTAACATGTTGGAAACATTTAATCATGTAAATATCAATCTCAATTAATATATATAAACATGGAAAAGTTCGGGTCACTACAATTATGCTGTTGGTGCTGCTGCTGGTGTTTGCAACCTTCGCACCATGTTCTCCAAAGCCGTCACGCGAGCGCGAAGTTCGTTAACTTCTGCTAGTACACCGGGATGATTGGCGGTTGGAGCGAGCGAATGAACAAGATTTGTAATATGGGATAGTATATAATCGTGACGAGATACTCTAGAAATGAGAGAGAAAATGGTGTTTCGAATAGGTTCGCCGGTAAGTGCTTCAGGTTCATCGCCAAGAGGGCAATTTGGTGGATGGAATGGATCACCTTCTTCTTGTCTCCAGTGATTTAGTATATTACGAACCCATCCCCAATTCATCCAGAATAGATGATGGAAAATTGGTTGATCCATTCCGGTGACGCTGCTTTCGGAGCCCGAATGGAAATCCATATCGGCATAACTGTCGGAATCTGAAGAATTCGAACTAGATGCGGAATCCATCTTGTATAATGGGGAAAATGAATTTTTGGTATGGAATAGATTATAGGAGTTAGATTTGGTACTCTTCAATACATAATTTACATATTTATATATATAATACCAAAATCCCGTAAATTACGGAGAATCTTTGAAAAGATATCAGTCAAAGTTCGCAATAACAGATATGCTAAGATAAGAATTCATCTATACACTATCAATGCAGTAAATGCAGTAAAACGTGTCTAGACTTATGAATGATAAGCAGGTAATTTCCTAAGGATGATAAGCAGATGATTTCCGACTAGAAATGATAAGCAAAACTTTTGACATGTAGACACGGTCGAAGTCCAGACTCATTAATGCATCCTAATAACTACTAGTTAGAAACACTAATGCAAGACCTGGTTCGCTACGACCACCGCTCTGATACCAACTGAAAGGACCAGTTCATATACATTATAAACGATTCACAATAGTTGATTACATCGCGAGGTATTTGACCTCTATATGATACATTTTATAAACATTGCATTCGTTTTTAAAAGACAAACTTTCTTTACAACGAAAGTTGACGGCATGCACACCATTTCATAATACATCCAACTATAATTGGCTTAATAATAATCTTGATGAACTCAATGACTTGAATGCAACGTCTTTCAAAATATGCCATGAATGACTCCAAGTAATATCCTTAAAATGAGCTAATGCACAGCGGAAGATTTCTTTAATACCTGAGAATAAACATGCTTTAAAGTGTCAACCCAAAGGTTGGTGAGTTCATAGGTTTATCATAACAATCATTTCAATATATTAATAGACCACAAGATTTCCGTTTATAAATATATATACACTCGCAAGTGTATAAAAGTAATCTATAAGTTGTAGGCACCCGGTAACAAGCCTTAACGTTCATGTTTTACCCTCTGAGGTACACCAGATCAGGTGTGTTTAAAATAACCTCGAAGTACTAAAGCATCCCATAGTCAGGATGGGGTTTGTCAGGCCCAATAGATCTATCTTTAGGATTCGCGCCTACCGTACATAGACAAGTAGTTTAATGTTACCAAGCTAAGGGTATATTTCTTGTTTAAACCCACGTAGAATTAGTTTTAGTACTTGTGCCTATTTCGTAAAACATTTATAAAAACAGCGCATGTATTCTCAGTCCCAAAAATATATATAAAAGGGAGCAAATGAAACTCACTTTTGCCTTGAAGGAAATTAATTCGACTTGGTCTCCGATAGATATCATGATCCTAACCATATATATAATATATCAACATATTTTCTTTTTTAAGTAATCGTTACATATATATATACTATTAATACTTTTAATATTTTCTTAGTCCGTAGTTAGCAGTCCGATGTTAGTGGTTCACAATTAGTTGCTTAAATAAAATAAATAAAGACCTCATCGTATTCGTATTGATCAGAATTAATCTCGACCCATGGTACCATGTTGTCAAATGACGTGTTGCGTACATAAAGTACCGTGTTGTCAAATGACGTGTTGCGTACAATCATGAGGTCTTATGATTAATCTTCTCGTGTTGTTTACGGGTGGTCCTGAAATATATAAAATCAAATCATAAGTAATTATATATAAAATATCATATTAATTAGAAAAGATATGATTAATTTACTTTTTCTCCAAATATTTTCGTAGCTAAACTAGCTTCGGATACCCAATCTTGTTTTAGTCGTAGTTTCTTCATTACAACTCCGTTTTTGTTGGTTCAACTTGCAACTTCCTTGGATTGAGTCAAATTTTAAGAATATGAACTGAAAATACCTTAGTTTGTATTCGAAATCATAGGTTATAGGTCAAACTTTGGTGAAACTTATGAAAGTGATCATTTTTCATTCATAAAAACAACATTTAATGATCATTTTTCTAAAAATACTTACACTTTGAGTTAAACCATGAAATTTTTATGTGTTAACATATTCATAAGAAATATCATTTTTTCAGAACATGAACTTCCAATTCAAAGTTCAAGATGGTTTTTAATTATCCAACCCAAAACAGCCCCCGGTTGCACTCCGACGACGTAGATTCAGTTTTTAAGATGTTCTTTATAAAACCAAGTTATATCTTGTTAGGTTAGCATATAATTATGATATATTACAGGTCTTAAAGTGTTTTAAAAGTCAAGTTATAAGGATCTATTTAGTTTGCGAACAAGTATGAAATCATTCAAACTATGTTCTTGTTGTTAAAATTTTATACCGCAAAATAAGATAGCTATATGAATATGAATTGAATAAGATTATGAACAAGGTTACTACCTCAAGTTACTTGGACAAAGTTACTGCAAAAGATAAGAAATAATCTTGGAATTAAAGAGTGGTGGAGTTAGATCAAAAGGTTGGAAGTAAACTTCTTCAAATGGGTGGTTATTTTGATATGTTCTTGAAAGAGTTTTCTTATGGTGTTTAAGGCTTGTAATTGAAGCTAAATGATGGGGAAAATGCTTGGAGATGATCAAGTATGAAGTTAGGAGTATTTTGAGAGAGAAATGAGGGTGTAGGTATGAGAAAATGGAGTGAAGAAATGGTGTTCATTTATAAAAACGTTTTTAGTTTATAAAGAAAGAAAAGGATACCTAATTTTGTTTTCTTACTAATAATTCATATTACTTGACAAATCCTAGTTACCTCATATCTAGGGCAGTAATAATGTTGATTAGGATGTTGATTTGATGTGTATATACCAATAGTAAATATGTAGAGAAGCTGGGTATGATATGGGTACATATACCCTAGATATACGTATAGAAATCTTGAGGAAACGGAACTAGAATTCAAATATAGCTATCTTTTGTGAATATACTTATATTGTTTTATGTATTTAAGTCCTTAAAAAGTGATTAAATACTTTTTATATACGATACGTGTATAAGCATTATATATTATAAGTATATATATATCAAAGAATGTTACGTATAGTTATCGTTTTGAAAACTTAAGTTAGTAGTTTCAAAATATACTTATAACTCATTGTCATTAGTACACAATGAGATGTTAAACCATCCTTAGATCATGTTAAATATATATAAATACATATATATACACAAACGTATAATTATCGTATGTTATATAGTTCGTGATATCATCGGTCATATTGGACGGTCAAACGTTGTGTAAAACTCTTTTAAAAATCACAAGTCTCAACAATTTGGATTGCTTATCATGTTGGTATGGTTTAATTTATGTAAATATTAATCTCATAAGTATAATTTGGTCGGAAAATTCCGGGTCATTACACCGGATGAGCTGACACATGATTAATGTACATGGAATTGAAGTACTTGGCATTTGGTTTGCGAGGGCGATGAATTCATAGGTTCATGGGTAGGACTGGGTGGTGTATTTGCATCTGGAGCATCTATAGGTTGATTAACATGAGTAGGAGAGATGGTAGGCATGGATGGTAATGGTGAATTTGTGGAAGAGTGATCAGTGGTTTGAGGATTTATAGTAGTGATTGATGTTGGATGAATAGGAATAGGTGTAGTAGCAGGCAATGTTGGTGGTATAACAGTGGAAGTGTCTTGATCCAATGATGCAATGTGTGTTACAGTAGGTGTAGAAGTTGTGAAGAGTGATTGAGATAGGGTAGTGTAATCAACTTTTGGTTGTTTTAGAGGAAACTCAGATTCACAGAATTTTACATGCCGCGAGATATATAATTTGTTTGAGTCAGGATCAAAGCATTTATATGCAGATTGAGATAATGAGTAACCAAGAAATACACAAGCTTTCGAGCAGGGTTGAAGTTTGTTTGTTGTATACGGATTAAGCCAGGGATAACATAAGCACCCAAAGACTTTGAGTCGATTGTAATTGGGTTTTCATTTGAAGAGAAGTTCCAATGGAGTTTTGTGATCGAGTGTAGGTGTGGGAAGTCGGTTAATAAGATAAGCGGCAGGAGAAACATCATATGACCAAAACGGTGTGGTTAGCCCAGCTTGTTGTAGTAGTGTTAGAGCCATGGTAACTACGATTCGATGGCGACGTTCCGCGAACCCATTATGTTCAGGTGTATGCGGAGGGGTAGTGTAATGTGAGATGCATATTTGCTAAGATAGTTTGTTAGACCAATAAATTCCCCACCATTGTCTGAATATAAAGCACATAACTTTTGTTGACAAGTTGATTCAACAAGTTTGTGAAACTGAGGGAATATTTGAGCCACATCAGACTTCTTTTGAATTGGATATAGCCAAGTATACTTAGAGAAATGATCCACAAATATTACATAATAGCGTGATTTATCAATAGAATCAGGTGCAGGACCCCAAAGGGTCCGAATAAACAATCTTCAAGGGTCGAGTACTAACAAGTGACGATTCACCAAATGACAACTTGTTACTTTTATTACATAAACAAGCATGACAAAAAGAGCTAACATCAGTAGATGAAATAGATGCTAACTTATAAGTTCTAAGAACATAATTTAAAATGCGTAATGAAGGGTGGCCCAATCGATGAGGCCACACGTTATTAATCGTCACTGAATTTATTTGCGGTAAACTTGACTGGCGTAGGTAGTACAGATCATTATGGCTTGCACCCCGAAGAAGATGTGCCCCCGTTTTCAGATCCTTCACAACAAAATAAAATGGAAAAAATTCCATGGAAACATGATTAGTACAACAAAAACGAGCAACGGAAATAAGGTTCTTACGAGAGTTCGGAACACATAATACATCATGTAATGTAAATAAACGATTAGGTGTTTTAATGGTAGTATGTCCAAGATGAGTAATTGGTAAACCTGAACCATCACCTAGGATGATTTTTTCGGGACTGCCGTAGTCAGAGAACGATTGTAATTGACTCGTATCCGAAGCCACATGATGTGATGCCCCCGTGTCTAGTATCCACGAAGGAGAAACATAGGAGTTTGTTGATGCATAGTTTGCCACTGGACTGATGTCGTTTTCCTTTAAAAAACGAGCGAAGGATCGACACTCTTTGATGAAGTGACAATTTCGTAGGCAGAAGTTACAATAAGCATCTTTGTTGAAGGAAGATGATACTCCTTGACCTCGAGAAGCTGCTGGAGCAGTGTTGGATCGATGAGTGAGTTGACCACCACCTCGACCAGAGTTGTTGTGCAACTGAGTTTGTCCAATGCGTGATCCACGGTTAGAATGTTGCCGATAACCACGTTAAGTGTAATTAGCGGTTGGAATGACAGGAGCAACATGTGGAGCGCTTTTTTTCTGCTGCATTTCAAAATCGACAAGTTTGTCGTGTAGTTCGTCAAAGGAAATCAGGGTGTCACGAGCACGTACGGCTGCACATATTTCGTTAAAATCATTACCCAATCGATGGTGTATGTGTAGGACAAGATCATCATCTTCAATAGGGTTGTTGGCTAATGCAAGATCATTCGCAATACTTCTCATTTCCTGTAGATAGGTACTGATGGTTCTGTCTTCGGCCGAGTTTTCGATCAGCCTTTGTTTTAATGATATGACACAAGTTCTAGACTTGTTGGTATAAAGAGTGTTGAGTCATTTCCAAGCTTCATTGGACGTAGATAGAGACGATATGTGGGTTTGAATATTCGCCAATCAGCTTCCAAGGATGGCGCTGATTATTATTTGGTCCTGCCGAAATCAATAATTGTAGGCAGGATTAGGCTTGCCATCATGTACTTTTGGTGGTGATTTTTCTGAACCATCAACGAAACCCAATATGTCGTAGCCAATGAGAGTCGAAAACAATTGTCGTCTCCATACGGCGAAATTGAATTGCGTAAGTTTTGTGGGAAGGTGAGTAGGTGCATGGATTTGAACGATTTCCTTTGAGCAGGACATGGTGGTGTACAAATGTTTGAGGTTTTATGAAGATTTAGTCAGTTGGCGATTTAAGCCTTTTTGAGGCTCTTGATACCATATCATGGATGTGAAGAAGATGAGTTTAATTGTATTTCATTTGAGTACAGTACATGCTTATATATACAACTGGATACAAGTGATAAGATACAACAATTGTTACTATAAATGTGGATCCTAAAGCTGGTAACTTGACCATGTAAATAGGAGAGGTAGTTTACTTAATTGACCATGTTAGGTAGTTGTACCGATAAACAAAACCTACCAAACATATGGAATCTAAACCTCCGTGAACCACTACCAAACCACCAACAAGTGTGCAAGGGGAAGTCAAGAATGGGCAAAGGGTAGAGCCAATAAAGGAGAGCAGCAACACAAGGAACGACTATTAGAGTGGACCGTCGAAGAAGAGCCGGAACAAGGTGACCGCAATAGAAATTGAAGGCAAAAGTAAATGTAAATTCTAGTATTGTGAAAGAATTTTGATTTGATTAGTGCATTTTAACGTTTGTTGTATGAGCACACATTAGTAAAATTTTAAATTAAATATTAAATATTAAATATTAAATATCTATATAAGTAAAATCTAAAATATAAAAGTAAGATCAATCAAAATCAAATCAAAATTCAAAATCAATATTTAAAATAAGTAAAAAAGATTTTGCTTAATTCGTATGCGTAAAGTCATAACCCACCTAAAGAGTTTGGCAATATCACAAAACACCCCATAAAAAATCAGTTTGCAAAAGCCAAAAACTAATCAAAATCAGCCTGTATTAATCGGGTCGAGATACACCGGTTGCTAGACCTAGACGGTACTTGACCTTCCCTCAATTCTCTCAGGTTAACATGTTTCATCCGATCGCCTTTTATATATATATATATATATTTCTAGGGTTTCCATCATCGCATTTGCCCTAATGTTTTTCAATTGATGCACGCTTTATCGTTTGAATCTTTATTTAAGTTAGGGCTTTTAATCAGCTACGCGACCTTTACCTTTGTACTTTTTAAATTTTTCTGATCATCGCACCTTGTAATTAGTTTCTTAAATTCAGTTTAATTACATTTATAATATCATCTGCTTATATTTTATTTTCATATTTATATTTATAAGGTTTGATATAGTCTTCAGGGAGCTAGGCTTGTTCGATTGCTGAGTTTATCTGTGAGAAAAGATGTCTGGGAGAAATCGTGGACCTCCGGTTCCGATGAAAGGTGGGCCCCACGGAGGAATGGTAGCTGCTCACGAGTCTCAGTTTGACAGAAGTCGTGGCGCGATGCCCATGCCGCATCCTGCGTTGCTTGAAGAATTGAGAGAAGCTCAGTTTGGGATGGGCGTTCACAGACAACTGCCGCCACACCCTGCGATAATTGAGGAACGATTAGCAGCTCAACATCAGGATATTCAGGGGCTATTGATTGATAATCAGCGTTTAGCTGCAACTCATGTTGCACTTAAGCAGGAACTGGAAGCTGCACAATATGAGCTTCAACAAACAGATCACTTTGCTCGTAACTTTTTAATGGAGAAGGATATGCAGATGAGAGAGATGTATGACAAGTCAGCTAAAATGGAACATGATCTTCATGGGATGGAAGGAATGCGAGCTGAGCTTATGCAAGTGCATGCTGATGTGGCAGAGTTGACTGCTACACGTCAAAAACTTACTGTTCAGGTTCAGGCGATGACTCAAGATCTTGCTAGAGCTAATGCAGATTTGCATCAGGTTCCTGCACTCAAGTCGGAAATTGGAGCGCTTAGAAATGAATTGCAACGTCTGAGGTAATTATGTAAATACCTCTAAAGTTTGGATCTTTATGCTAGTTATTCATTGTCGTAGGTAATAGATTATGATATTTTCTATGTGGAACTTTTGGGTCTTCATTTACATTATGTATAAACAGAAGCATCCGAAAAGAATGATAATAAGGGCGATATCTGTTTTCATACTTACATTATTTTCATCAGAACTACTAAATATGTATGTGTGTGTGTGCGCGTGTGTATTACTTTGCATATGAATGTGTTTTGACACGATATTTCTTCTTCAAGGGGTGCAATTGAACATGAGAAGAAGGGGCATGCAGATAATTATGAGCATGGTCAGGTGATGGAGAAGAATTTACTCTCTATGGCTCGAGAGCTAGAAAAGTTACGTGCCGAGATGGCTAATGCTGAAAAAAGGGCTCGTGCTGCTGCTGCAGCAGCAGGGAATCCAAATCCAGGTATTCGATTACTTCTGTTTTTTTGTCAAACATATGTACTAGGATGACATGGAAATGAATATGAATGTTGAACTCTGTCTCTTTACATAGAATGATAGAAGTTATAAATATTAATGGCATTAAGCTTATTTTTCTGAACTTTCCTTGCATCAGTTTTGGTTGAATTTTTTAGGGGTTTTAAAAACAAGTATCTTTCATGTACCCACGTTTGTTATCCTGAAGAGAAACATGCGAATCTGTAGAGTTTTTATCATTAATTGCTCATTAGACGTAATTGATTTTTATGAAGACTCTTGTCCTCATTAAGGCCCTAACTCTGTTTTTTAATGTTTTTGGGTGTTCACGTGCAGGATATAATGCAAATTATGTCAATGTTGAAGCTAGCTATGTAGGGAATCCTTACCCTACAAATTATGGCCCGGGTTCTACGAATCAAATGAATCCTGTAAGCTATCTCATTTTGAGTATTTTTGTTTTTTTCTGTGTTAACTGCTACAGTTATCTCACTTTGTTGTCATCTGTATCTTTTTTTGTAGAAGTTCCTTCTACAATTTTAGTTCTTTTGGTGATTAATTTCTTTTTACTATTGTTACGAACTATCAGGTGCAGCCTGGTGCAGAAGGTTATCCTCAGTATGGACCTGGACCTGGAACTTGGGGTGCGTATGATATGCAACGGGCTCAAGGACACAGATAGACAATCACATGCTAGGCTATGGGCTCTTAGATTGCTTATCAGAGCTATGGTACTTTGAATTGAAGCCTAGGTGTGTTTACAATGTTATATCATAAAAGACATCTATTAAATTATGCATGCTATTTTGGATATTCTTGCCTTACTGCAAATTCTAGTGGTTCTTTTGAGCTTTGATTTGGCTTCTTAATTGATGTTCATTTGCGTGTCATCCTAGCATATATACTTCAATCTTTCTCATCCACTTATCTGACTGATAGAACTGTTACTTTTTTAGACTTGTTACCCTTGAATCTTGATTATCAAACTTTTCCATGCTCATCATCAAGTATGGTTTTAGAATCACTAAATACCTTGGAATACAAAATGTTGTTGGCCCCTATTAATAGCGATGTTGAATGATTAGTGTTTGTGGTATCATCATATTTTGTGAGTTAGTGTTGCTAAGCTGGTTAATTGTATGAGTGCACAGTTACATCACTTTGTAAATACACCAGCCCGGTATGCGTCCCTTTAAATACCAATGATCCAGTGTGTTGCTGAGCCTTTATATGCCAGCTACTGTTGGAGCTACTTATGTCAGCCAGGGAGTTCCTTGCAAAATAATTCGGAGTAACACATTTGGCTGGTGACAAGTAACCTATTGAATTGTAGGTCTATACCGTCAACGTGCTCTTATTCTCGTTCTCATCTTTATATATGAAGTTCTACAAAACTGTAAAAGAGTCTACATCAGATCAATCGTGTGTGTATGACTGCTGAAGTAAACTCTTGATCATGTGTTGTGATATATTGGGTAGCAAAGGAAATGCTGGATGTGTGTGTGTGTGTGTGTGTGTGTGTGTGTTTGTTTATATTAGTGCAGTGGGTCATGCCTCGTTATTACTCGAGTCTTTTTAAACCTTTCAGTCGAGTGACTTTCATCTTGTTCAGATATTGAGGGCCATTAATTGACAAGCCAGATATGTATGGTAGCATATATTTAGAGAAAAAGTAAATTGCTAAGTTATTTTTCTTTGTCATCTTAGTTGAAATGTTAGGTGTTGCAACTGACGTAGCTTTCTTGGAGATGGTTATCTTCTCTTGGCTAAGCAGCTCACCTCTGCTTGTGTATAACCCATTCTTTGTGTTTTGGGTAATTGTAGATTTGAGTAATTGTTATCATACTGATACTGATGTTGATGGAAGGTCAAGTCTTCCTTAATATGGAATTATATATAATTTAGCTTTGCAAAACTCACAAATTTCTGAAGTCCTTTCAAACTTGTACATTTAGCTTAGAGATCGGGTAGATGTACTGTGACATTAGGTAGGAGTAGGAGACATGTCTGCGCATTAAACATCGTGTATTAATTCTCTGATGCTTTTTAAGAACCAACTGTACATCCCAGCCTTCTCTGGATTAATACACGTTGAAGATTTCTAATTTGGGTTTTCTAAACCAAACATACTAAGAGCTAGCGAAAATACCTGAAGAAATTACGATAACAACGTTCTCCCTCGTGTACAAGAGGGTGGAACTGCTTTTTTTTGGGCTAATTGTCTCAGCGAAGAACTTAGTAGAAAGGATTTAAGGTATTCAAACTGTAGTTAAGACGTCAGCTAGAAGCTTTGAGTGGCGCTATGATGATAAGGATACATTGGAAAATGAAGACATCGTGGTCCATTTAGGAAAGGGAGATTCTCTGTCTGCACATATGGCAAGTTAGTATAATAAACAAGTCATTGCGATAACATCTATGTGGTTGATCTGATATTGAAATCTCTAAGGTGTTGATATTCGGGGTCTATTCAACTACTATTTGCATAATGAGGTCGAGTCCTGTCCGGGCTGTCTAGAATGATGGAAGATCAAAAATGTTTATGATAGGAAACATGTTTGTTCCTTAATTTAGGTTATATTATCCAAGTCTTCTGAATTTTTATCATATAATAGTATGTTTACATCTGATAGAAATTTAGGATTCTTATTGGCATATACTTTTTTGATATAAAGTTTCAAATTACAATCACCTTTACTGTTTTTCCATTTTGGGGATGTATGTGCAGTTGGGTCTTTCTTTTTAATTGTGTTTATTATGGCTCTATAAGATATAATATTGGTATTGCCCCTGTCATTCACTTGTTTCACCTTCTTTTATATTGATCTTGTTTTATGTTATTCCTTGATCTTGGATCTTTGTTTCAAATGATATGAAAAGGGTGACAGCTGGTTACCAGTTTAATATCATGTACTTAGAAAATTTAGGAAGGGTCTACTCTAGTTTTAAAAAAAAAACAAATGCTTTGTGTGGGCAATTGCTTTTTCTTCCTGTATGGTTTGTGGGACGAGATAATGCTCGGATTCACCCTTAACCGGGGATTAGTACCGGTTATTTTGCACGACGAGATAATGCTCGGATTCACCCTTAACCGGGGATTAGTACCGGTTATTTTGCACTACACAGTAGAAAAAGGACTCGGGGGATGCATGAAGTGTGCTGGCTGCTACAAGTTTCGAAGTTAGTGGAGGTGCATGAGTTCCACAATCAAGTAAGTGATGAAATCTGTGAACAAATAAGTCTCTTGTTCTTTTTTTTGGTATCAGGTTTTCATTTTGATTTGTAGAGCATATATGATTTTTTCTTAGACTGGTAAATACCCTATTTATTGTAGTGACCGGACCCTTGTTTACTCCAGCTGCTGCAATTGACTCAGTTATGGAGTTGGAAACGTGCATCTGTATGTGAAGTTAGTTATTTAAATTGCAGTCACCCGTTACTTGTACATTAGTGACTTGAATTCTTTGGTGTATTTAATACTTTCACTTAGTATTGTCATTTCTAGTTAGTAGTTCTTTCGTTTTAGAAGGGAGTCAAATTGCTGCTGCTAGGATATAATTTTTGAAACGAAGAATTCCAAACCTTTAGACATGTTAAGTGTCTTATCAACAGACGTTCTAAAGTTTCAGGTTTTTTTTTTTTTTTTTTTTTTTTTTTTTTTTTTTTTCTGTTGTTTTTTTTGTTGTTGTTGTTTCTGATTTAGAGTTTATTACAGTTACTATACCTGTTATGTGCATATAAGTTACAAACCTGCATTTGTTACTCGTTTATTTCACCTTTTTTTTTCAAAAAAAATTATATTTGTTGCCAAACCATCACAAGATAGCCCAGTGGTTGTGGTTGGGGCCCTGATATCCTTGCAAGAAGTCTCAAGTTCGAATCTTGTGTGGCCAGTGAAGGGTACCCCAATAGGGAAAACCTTATAACTTTTTTATTTGTTGCTAATGTATCAATTATAAGTTCCAATTCAAGATGATTAGGCGATTAGCTAAATTGGACTCGTAACAATAGTCAGGGGGTGAATTACTTTATATACACTAAAGTTGCTATGTATTGACTTGAATTATGGTGGTAACATTTGGAAGTTATTGGTAATTAAAATACGTCCTTATAGGGAAGAAGCTTTCTGCTATCTGTCAGTAAGAAAAAGGGTATATGCATTGATTTATCCATGTAAAGTGTTAAAGATGAGTTACAGTGTTTCATTTGTTCTATTGTAAGTATTATTTGTAGACTTTTGTAACCATAGCTGTAGTAATAGGCATTGATAATAAGCAGACGTACAAGTCCCTTGGGAACGGAATCGAGATTTTTGATCTTAGGTTAAATAGTGTTAAGCCTGTGTATAATATTTGCAGAGTCTTGATGCATAAATGCGGAAAGAGCTGGCTTTGTATTCATATTTAAGAATACATCATATCATATCTGAGCCATTTCTAACGTTGCTTATTTCGTGAGAGATATGGTGTTTTAGTTGATGTTTTTTGTTTTGTGCTCACATTATTTATTAGGTCTTCAAGTAGTTTACTGCTGGTTTTTACATATAAAAACAAACAACTTTGTCTTTTGTTCTTTAAGTGCCTTTTCAATTATAGATGATTTATTGTTCTTGTTTTCCCTTTAAAATACTATTTGAATGTTTGCAAGAACAAATGATGCATGTCACTCTGCATCTTAGTTTGTACAGTCTTCCATTCGTGTTTTTGATGTTCTGATTTCATTGTCTCAGGTATTTGATTTGGATGTGGCGAAACAGAACTCTTCTGCATTTGGATTGCCGAAGCAAATTCCGGTAGGTGGTTTATGATTGCTATGGACCTCCCTTAATTTGTATCTAATCACGTAATGTCACTCTTTCCATGCATGATTATATAGCAAACCAGATGTTATTGTTATGTTACTTGTTATATGAGTTTTCTTATGTAAGTGGGCACTTAAAAGATCAATTTAATTTTTTTAGAAGGCAAACACACACCCCCCCACACACACACCCCCCCACACACACCCCTATATCACCAATATTTACAGATAACCCACCCCACGATACCGCTAGGTAAACGGCCCTTTGGCAATTAAAAGATTATTAGTGTTTTGAATTATGATCTCCAGCTAAGGTTGCAAAGATTATTTATTTATATAGAATTTTCTTTTTTAGATTTTGGGTAGGCTGAATGAAACTTCAAGGTGATAGTCACTATTTATCATTTGTTATATTAAGAGCATGTTTTATGATAAATCATATCGTTGACGTAGAAGGCTGAACTTTAGCTCAGTAGGTTTCACGTTATTGGATTCTGACGTCTCTAAATCTACTGTTTCTTTCTCATAAGATATTGTTAGGATGATTATTAAGACGATACTAATCTCTACTATAGGAGGTTATATTATTACTCTT
The DNA here is from genome assembly GCF_046630445.1 of Rutidosis leptorrhynchoides. NCBI lineage: Eukaryota > Viridiplantae > Streptophyta > Magnoliopsida > Asterales > Asteraceae > Rutidosis > Rutidosis leptorrhynchoides. The sequence goes on from NC_092338.1 coordinate 19,257,903, forward strand.
TACATATATGCACTCTTTGTAATTCCTGAACTGTCACTGTAATCCTCTGATCTGTTTTCAATTTGTAACATTTATGGTCCACTGTTCTTCAGGAAGTAAATTTTATTTCTCTTAATCTTTTTTGTACTTCGAGTCTTCAACTATCATTTTTTTCGTTATTCATAGTTTCGTTCTCCAGCGATGAAAACTTGATCTATTGTTTGCTTCTTCACAGGAAATATTTAAATTCTGCTTTGACAGAAGATGAATTACTTTGGAACCATATTTGGAGGGTTACTACAAAACGAACACTTTAATAATCTTAAGGTCTAAACTAGCAACAAGGTGCCGGTTTTGACATTATTGTACTTCCTAATTTGGCGATAAACCGATATCATCCAGTTATCTACATTTGGATTGATTTTTTGTACCCTTTCTTAGCAGGTTTGAGCACATAATTCAGCGATGAGGAATGTGGGAAACTGTGAATGTTGCTGCTCTGGTGCATCAATATTGAAATGTCAGTTATACAAATGCACTTCTCACTAAACCCATTTTGATTCACCTTCACTGGAACATCTATATAAAAGTTATGTGAAATTCAACATACAAAGATTATAAATACGTATCAAACTGACTTTAAACATCCATAAAGTTTATGGCATAAACTACATCCGCTACAGGAACGATGTGTATTTGTCATAACAGAAGCCTTGAAACATGAAATCGGAAACACCCTCCCAAACTCAATATCACGTGTTTAAAGTTTTATACAACATGTATTAACAAGAATTAGACGATGCTTTTGTATGTTAACAAAAACCATACATCATCTGTATTGAAGGGTGCAATTGTAGTTGCCCAGATTGCTACTATGCCATTGTGACAATGATACTACGTAATACTTATTCATACAACATTACCCATAGTTAAAGAACAAAAAGTAACATTTCAATTAGACAAAAAAGACGTTGCAATAAATGGGCACTTCTTTAAAAAACATTTCATCTCTTAAAGATCACCATACACAATGCAATTGGTTGAATCCAAATGCTACAATTCTTGTATCTTAGCCTACGATGTATATGCCAAGTCGAGTTCTCAACTTCTATCAATTCTTTACAAACCACAAATGATCCAAAACATCGATCCAGATGTGTACATTTCCATGGATTTTCTACAAAGCATCCATTGCCATCACTCATCAGGAACAATATGCTGGGTTTGTGGTGAATCGTGTTGAAGGTGTTAGGATGAAGGAAGAATGGCTTCAGATATGGATATGAATAATTGAAAAAGGATGCAAAAGAAGACCATAAGTGCTATAGACGAAGCTGCCATTGTTGCTTGTGTCCTGTCCTTGGGGCTATAGTTATATTGTAGTATCTGGGTACAGACTGTAAAGATGGATAATATTTATCTTTTAAGAAATAAATAATTGTGTATGGATAATGTCATTCCATTTTAAAGCCAACACATTGTGGGTCATATAATAAATACACTTCTTGGGTTACATCTTAGTAATTATTTTTATGCAGCTTAAACAAAGTTTAGGCTTTTTTAAACTACAAAAATTACCTAAAACATGTTAAACATTTGAACTATACTAAATTAAATGTTCAATCTTAGTTGATGTTATTAATGCAGTAGTACCCACCTCAACCACTTCACATGATATTTCTTTGGCATTTAAAGATCATTAAAGGACTGCATATATCACCCTCTTTGTCCATATTTTGGTAGAGATTTGTCGTGGGTCTGCGGTTTTGTTTAGGTCTTCGCTGTTGATAGATGTTTGGTTTTGGTGAAAACATGAGATGGGGTTTTCGATTGTAGTGGTTCAGGATTGAGTGTGTGATGACCCGGAAATTTCTGACCAAATTTAAACTTTATCTTTAAATGATTTAATTTTTCCGACACGATAAGCAAAGTCTATGAAGTTGAATCTTAAAATTTTAGAACTGTTTCATGTATTAAATTACATTTGACTGCTCTCGACGATTCATGAACAATTATATATATATATATATATATATATATATATATATATATATATATATATATATATATATATATATATATATATATATATGTACAAGTAAAAACGACTTTCCTACCTTAAAACACTATTTGCTACAGTAAAACACTATTTGCTACAGTAAACACTGTTTGCTACAGTGGACACTATTTGATGTCGACGAACTAGCAAACAAAAACAGGATAAGGCGGCCATGCGATCGCATGGCAAAAACACTGAAAACTCATGCGATCGCATGAGGTACTGTAGCAGGCCACATACTATAAAAGCTCGATTCATTCCTCTGTATTATTATTTTGATATTATTATTATTATTATTATTATTATTATTATTAATCTTATTATATTATTATTATTAGTAGTATATATACCTAAAATACTACTACGAGGTTATGAGCGTGTCACCTTCAAAATGGGTTTTTGAGCGGGATAGAGCTAAGGAAATTATGGGTTATTGTCAAGGAGGTTATGGGTAATGTTCGAGGGTATATTTGTGAATCAAATCTAGTGCTTATCATCTCTGTTGCGTCTACGTACTTTTCTACAATATTGAATCTCAATATTGGTACGTAAACACTCATATTTTATCTTTTATACATTAATTGTGTATCCATGTCTAGTGCTCGAGTATATATATTTATGCATGCTTGTATGCTAAATTTTGTCGTTAAATAGTTATGATGAATCACGAAGTAAATACATATATTACTGGTAAAAGGTATATGATATACATGTTTTTGGAAAGCTGGCGAAAAATCAATAACTTTTCATTTAGATATCGAATAATTTCGATGAACGGATTAAAAGATATGATCAACTGAATTATGATTAACGTTAATTGAAATTGCTTTTGAATCTACACTTAAGATTTAAACAACTTGTTTACGCGATTGATAAATTGGATTTTTGAATATTACCAACCGAGTAAATGAATCCTTATATAAGGTATGTCTCGTTTTGTTGAACTATTGTCAAAATTGACTTTTTGAAACGACTTTGGATAACTTTTGTATGTCGATCTCGAGCATTAGGATTGTTATACACTATGATCTGACCTAGATTGATAGACATTTATTGACCAACATATGTTCTCTAGGTTGAGATCTACGGTTATTTGATATTCCGAGTTTCGGTCACGTTTTGGTGAACAACTTTATGTGCTGCTAAGGTGAGTTTCATTTGCTCCCTTTTTAATTGCTTTTGCAATATATATTTTTGGGCTGAGAATACTTGCACTTTATTTTAAACGCAATGGATACAAGTACATACTAAATTCTACACTGAGTTTGAACCAAAAATCCCTTAGCTTTGGTAACTGTTAACTGCCAGTTATAAGAACTGGTGGGCGCGAGTAGTAGTATATGGATCCATAGGGCTTGATATCCCCGTCTGAGCTAGAGCGCTAGCCTTTTAACGGACGTATGCTATTTGAGAAGCGTACACGTTGGTTTGCGTGTACTATTAAGATGATTATACAAAGGGTACAAATTATATATACGTTAAGTTTAGTTACCAGGGTGCTCAATCTTGTAGAATATTTTGATAAACGTTTCTGGATGAAACAACTGAAATCTTGTGATCCACCTTTATACACAGATTATGCGAAACATTAAAACTATGAACTCACCAACCTTTGTGTTGACACTTGTTAGCATGTTTATTCTCAGGTTTCCTAGAAGTCTTCCGCTGTTGCTTATATGTTAGACAAGCTATGTGCATGGAGTCTTACATGACATACTTTTCAAGGAAACGTTGCATTCACCAAATTATCACCATGTATCTTATTTTGACTGCATTGTCAACGGAAGTACTATTGTAAACTATTATTTACGGTGATTGTCTATATGTAGAAATCATCAGATGTCGAAAACCTTTGATTTAAATATTCATTTATGGTGTGCCTTTTCAAAAGAATGCAATGTTTACAAAACGTATCATATAGAGGTCAAATACCTCGCAATGAAATCAATGAATGACGTATTGTCCATATGGATTTGGAGCGATCGTCACAGTTGGTATCAGAGCGTTGGTCCTAGTGAACCAGGTCTTGCATGAGTGTGTCTAACTGGTTATTATTAGGATGCATTAGTGAGTCTGTACTATGACCGTATATGTTTTTACCAAGTTTTTCTTACCATTTATCGTCAAAAATTACTTGCTTATCATTCCTAAGTCTAGACACGTCTTACTGCATTTACTGCATAGATAGTGTACCGACAAAATTCATATCTTAGCATATCTGTTACTGTAAACTTTTCCTAACATCTTCCGAAAATTTCTCCGTAATTTACGGGATTTTGGTATTATATATACATATGTAAATTATGTATTGAGGAGTACCAATCTAAATTCTATAATCTATCTTATATCAAAAATCAATTCCTTGATTATACAAGATGGATCACGTATCTAGTTCAAATTCCTTAAATTCCGACAGCTATTCCGATATGGATATTCACATGAACTCCGAAGACAGTGTAACCGGAATGGATCAACCGATTAGCCATCATCTATTCTGGATGAATTGGGGATGGGTTCGTAGCTTACTTAGTCATTGGAAACAAGAAGAATGCGATCCCTTCCATCCACCACATTGCCCTCTTGGCGAAGAACCTGAAGCACTTACCGGCGAACCTGTTCGTAATACCATTTTCTCTGTCATTTCCAGAGTATCTAGTCATGATTATATACTATCTCACATTCTAAATCTTATTCGTCCGCTCGTCCGAACCACCGATCATCCCGATATAATAGAAGAAGTCAACGAGCTTCGCGCTCGGGTAGTGGCTTTGGAGAATATGGTGCGAAGGTTACAAACACCAGCAGCAGCAGCAGCAGCATAACCAGTACCACCATCATCAACAACAACAGTACCATTACCACCACCAACAACCACATCCGCATCCCACACCTCAATATCACATCTAAAAAATGTACTTCAGATATCAACATCATACGCACCGTAGATACCAAGGAGTGCCAACAACAATAAATGATGAAGTACTGATTCATAACTTCATCAAAGAAATATTCTACGGTGATTATGTAATCTCTAAAATCATAGAGATTATTTATCCCAGTTCTAACCGTAAATCAGATAAATAGAAGGAAGAATAGAAACCCTGACAAGAATGATGCGTAAGGTACAAGCTAGACTTGTTTTACCAACAACATCAATAGTACCCTTAGTCTCACCAGCACAGTTAGTGCTGTCAACATCATTAGAATCATCAGCACCTCTAACATCACAAGCTCCGCCAGTTCAAGAAAGCACCGTGGATATTATTACAAGTCAACAACGCGTATATTTGTATCAACGAGTTATGAAATATTAACTCATTCCCTCTGAAAAATTTATATGTATATCTTATATATATATTTTAAAACCATCATAAATCTTTTCGTACTAAGCTATTAAGTATGAATTGAAAAAGGGTAAATACTACTCGGTTAAATTACTAATATGCTATGACGTACATCATTCGTTAACAACTTAACCTTCGTTAACTACAATCTCTGTTTCAATCCAAAGAATTCTGTTTCATAATAAACCAAGTATATTATTCAATAATATGGTTGATTTTACACTTTCATCTTCGATGTACTCGAAACTTTCTAGAAAACATCATTTGCACCTTGCGAAGTTTGCAAGAATTCCACGAATATCAACACCCTTCACCAAGGAATATCAATAAGAATAAATAATGAAGTATTGATTTTATTAGCGAAATACTCCGCAAAGATTATGTAATCTTTAATATTTTAGAGATTATTCATTTCTAATTCAAGCCAAAAATCAAATGAGCTTAATATGATATTAACTCATTAAATATGTATTACATCTAAAGAAAATATACATACATATATTTTCATAAAAACGGTAATAAAAATTCTTTTGTACAAAGTATTAATTGTGAAATCTTTAACGGGTAGGTAATACTCGGGAAATATGTAAGTTCACAATTAATATGTTATATTGTACATTCTTCAACTTTGATTCAAAAATTATTAACTATGCTCACAGCGATATACAATCGTTTTCATACAAATTCAATTACATATTCTGATATTGACGGATCAGAATCCAAGTCATAACTCTGAACCGGTGAAATCATTCTTAGATCTCTACATCTTTCAAAGCTATACTTTGACTTCAAAACTGTGAAAGATCCTTTGGTATTGTTTTTACCAAAAATAACCTTGCAATTCATTTTCAAAGTATCCAGTATTATCAACCATTCAACCAGTCAACGACGACCTTTCAGACTTGTAATTTTAGCATATATGTTTTCGTTACTGGGGAACCTTTCATGTTCCACCACATTAGTAGTAAATTTACCAACAACTTCATTGATCTTTGACCTTTCGAAAAATCCTTATACTCATTGAAACTGTATCATGTACTCATCCACATCTTGTAACGGCAATTGCCATACCAACTATCGGGAATTAGCAATCAGTATCTTGAAATTTTGTAGCACGTCTACGCCAACAGTTATATGTGTACATATAACGTCTACCTCCTGGACTTACATACTTCGAATATGAAGTTTCCGAAAAAACACCCCAAACTACGAAACTAGTTCTCCGAATTTTGGAAAAATGTTGATGAAGCAGCAAAAACGGTAAACGACCTTAACAGTCAAAAGTTTGATGATAAAGAATAGTATGGTGGTAAAGCATAGAAAAAGAGAAGGTTTGGAATTGAAAAACGGATTGAGCAGACCATGAAGGAGGCTGTGGACAAATCACAAAGACTAAATCTACCTTCAAAGAATCCAAATGATTCAGAGTCTGCTAAAATCATTAGCGAATACCTTGCTCCTTACTCTAAAACCTTTGCGGACAATATTCTTCATCATCATCTTATCTTAAATATTCTAAGATATAATCGTATCTCCCATTATAAATATCCTCCATATTTCTGAAGATATTTTTCGAAACCATTCTTATCTGAAATCATTACCTCTTCGCGCTATATGTGTTACATCATAAAAGAAACTATTTTAGTTTCTAAAATCTGAAAAATTCGAAAAAAAAAATGGATGTTTTGAAGTAATGTTGGGAACTGAAGCATGAGTTAGTATAATATAATGACACTTGATCAACGTGATTATATTACAGTAAGTCATGTTGAGTTTCTAATAGAACGTGACAAAGGTTCACAGATCACACCCTCATTATAAACCATGTTACATAACTCTTTCATTCTATATAATCTCTAAATATATCAAGAAAATATATTTCTTGATGATTCGGTCTTTTCCGGATATTCTGGTAATTTGACAAGTCGGATTGTGCCATTACCGTTTATTTCTTAGAAAATTAATTATGTTTATTCTGAAATTCATACCTACGAATTCTGGACCATTATTCGCTTGACTTAACGTCGGGAAGAGAAAACGAAAGCATGAAGCTCCGAAATATAATGGAGAACATAAAGCCCGATAACAACCCTGAAATTACAAACCGTGTATATCAATGCGTATAGCAATATAAAGACACGGGAGAATGAAAAACACTATAACCCCAAGGTAATAGTAGAAGAAAATAACTTCCTCTGGTGGCAGATGAAAAAGAAGAATGAAGGATACGATAGCCAGGAAAATATCAAGAATCAGAACTGGATTAAGCATTTTCACAATCTATTGTGATGTATGAAATAAGAAAGAAGATTATAGGAGTGGTGAAAATAAATGAAACGGAAGAGGTCAATTTATAGCAATCGAGACAGATTATGTCATAACCCGTCCTTAACCATAAGAACGTGTTAGATAACGTATGATTTCATTGCGAGGTATTGACCTCTATATGCGACATTTTTAAAAAGGAAAACTGCATATATTATACATTACAAACCAAACCATTATTTTTGTTACAAGCTTTAGACAATAAAAAGATGATTATCGTTTAACGATAATCTTCGACTTACAAACTTTACAAATGATAATAACAACACGATTTCTAGCATATTTTACAACACACGTCCTCGGATATGCAGTTTTATTTTTGACACAAATATGAGTACGCATGATCCTGCTTAGATTCAACATAATGCAGCGGAAGCTTTAATTATCACCTGAGAATAAACATGTTTAAAAACGTCAACATAAAGTTGGTGAGATATAGGTTTAGTGCGCAGCAATATATATATATAGACCACAAGATTTCGTATATAAACATTTCAATAAAAATATTCTAAGTGGTTGAGCACTTGGTAACCATACTTAACATTTTCACGTCGCATATTCCCTTTAATATGAAATCTTACTACACCGTACCAAGTGTAGTCACAAAACGAAGTACTGTGCAACCGTTGAATACTGGTCGTCCAGTCCGGTTGGGGTTGTCAGGCCCGATAGATCTATCAACAGGATTCGCGTTTACATTACCGCTGTAAATATTAGTTACCAAGCTACAGGGAAGTATGCCAGTGGTACAACTCAACGTAGAATATATTTTTCAGTTACTTGTGTCCATAATGTAAAACATAAAATACATGTATTCTCATCCCGAAATATTTAGAGTTTAAAAGTGGGACTATATACTCACTCTTGTCTTGATGATATATATATTTTGACTCGGTCTTCCGGTTGATATCACGAACCTATCCATATATAATATATCAATATGTTTTCATTTTTAAACAAACGTTATAAATATATACTTGTTATACTTTTAATACTTTGAATAATTCCTTAGTCCGTAGTTAGCAGTCCGATGTTAGTAATTCAATTTTAATGGTTCATTTTTAGATGTTTAATATACCCGCAATGAAATAAATAAAACCCCCAACGAAATCAATAAAACCCCATCGTATATGTGTTGGTCGAGATTAATCTTGACCCATGGTACCGGTGTTGTCAAATGACGTGTTGCGTACATAAAGTACCGGTGTTGTCAAATGACGTGTTGCGTACAAACATGGGATCTTATGATTAATCTTCTCGTATTGTTTACGGGTGATCCTGAACCATATAAAATTGAATTATAAGTACATATATATAAAATATCATGTTATCTTAGAAATATGTGATTTATATCATTTTTTTCCAATTGATCCCGTAGTTGAAATGATCTAGGATAACCAATTTTGTTTCGGTCATAGTTTCTTCGTTACAAATCCGTTTTCGTTGATTCAAATTGCCATCTTCTTGGATCGAGTTCTTCTTTAAGACTATGAACTGTAAATACCTTGGTTTGTATTCAAAATCATACGGCATAAGTGAAACATTAGTGAAACATATGAAGTTAAACATTTTTGTTACAACAAAATCATTTAATGACCATTTTTCTAAAAATACTTATACTTTGAAAAACCAAGTTTTACCTTGTTAAATTAACATATAAATAAGTTATGTTACATGTCTTGAAGTATTTTAAAAGTTAAGTTAGAAGGATCTATTTAGTTTGCAAACAAGTTTGAAAACATTCAAACTATGTTCTTGTTGTTAAACTTTTGTACCACAAAATAAGATAGCTATATATATATGAATTGAATAAGGTTATGAACATAGATTCTACCTCAAGTTCCTTGGATAAGTTTGCTGTAAAAGAGGAGTAAGAAGCTAGAATCAAAAGGGTGATGGAAGTGGATGAAAGATTGGTAGTAAGTTGGTGTTCTTGGAGGGTTTTCTTGAAGTGTTTTTGTATGGTTTTCTTATGGTGTTTTAGTATGGTTTTTGAAGCTAGATCTTTATGGAACTTTGCTGGATTGTTATGGAGTTTAGAGAGTAAGAAAGAGTGTGTGTTTTTAGTTAAGAGATTGAAGTAAAAATGAATCAAAAATGATGATACATATATACTCCTAAAAATGTGATCTTTAAGGATAACATGACAAAATTCTAGTTTGTATTTTTGTAATTAGTCTTGCAATGATTCAAAAGTAATTACCTAGCTCTAAGGGCATGAATAATGGCTGGTTAGGTGGTGATTTTGATGTGTATATACCAATAGTAAATACGTATAGAAGCTTGGTATGATACGAGTACAAATACTCTAGGTATACGTATAGAAATTTTGTGAAAAATGGAATGAGGATTCAAATATAGCTATCTTTTGTGAATACACTTATATGATTTTATGTATTTAAGTTCTTAAAAGTGATTAAATACATTACTTATACAATATATGTATAAACATTATAGTCTTAAGTATTTAAGTCAAATAACGTTACGTATTGTTATCGTTTTGAAAACTTAAGTTAGTAGTTTCAAAATACACATATAACTTGTTGTTATTAATACAAAATGAGATATTAAAACATTCATTAATCATGTTAAATATGTATATATACATATATATACACAAACGTATAATTATCATATATTGTATAGTTCGTGATATCATTGGTCAAACTAGACGGTCAAACGTTGTGTAAAATTCTTTTCGGAAATATAAATCTCGACAATTTGGATTGCTTATCATGTTGGCATGGTTTAATTTATGTAAATATTAATCTTATAAGTATAGTATGATCGAAAAAGTGCGGGTCGTTACAGATTACGCATTTAATCAAAGAAAATCCTAATTTCCGCAAATTCCGAAGAATCAAATCTTATTTAGATTATGAAGATATTCTATTCCTTAAATTCCGAAAATCAATCGTAACTACGTCAAAAGCTAAGACGAATCTCTATTCTTTCATTTCACTCTTTTACGATAACTTCTCTCATACGCTTCGAGAAATCGGATTGTTTTATCCATATAATTCAACAGTGATAAAATTCTATTTATCAACTCATATTCGTCATGAAAACATTTCTATTGTTAGCCATGACGACCTCACTTAAATTTCGGGACGAAATTTCTTTAACGGGTAGGTACTGTGATGACCAGGAAATTTCTGACCAAATTTAAACTTTATCTTTAAATGATTTAATGTTTCCGTTTCATGTATTAAATTACATTTGACTGCTCTCGACGATTCATGAACAATTATATGTATGTATATATATATATATATATATATATATATATATATATATATATATATATATATATATATATATGTACAAGTAAAAACGACTTGCCTACCGTAAAACACTATTTGCTACAGTAAAATGACTTTCCTACCGTAAAACACTATTTGCTACAGTAAAACACTATTTGCTACGGTAAACACTATTTGATGTCGACGAACTAGCAAACAAAAACAGGATAAGGCGCCCATGCGATCGCATGGCAAAAACACTGAAAACTCATGCGATCGCATGAGGCACTGTAGCAGGCCACATACTATAAAAGCTCGATTCATTCCTCTGTATTATTATTATTTTTATATTATTATTATTATTATTATTATTATTATTATTATTAAGATTAATATTATTATTATTATTATTATTAATCTTATTATATTATTATTATTAGTAGTATATATACCTAAAATACTACGACGAGGTTATGAGCGTGTCACCTTCAAAATGGGTTTTTGAGCGGGATAGAGCTAAGGAAATTATGGGTTATTGTCAAGGAGGTTATGGGTAATGTTCGAGGGTATATTTGTGAATCAAATCTAGTGCTTATCATCTCTGTTGCGTCTACGTACTTTCCTACAATATTGAATCTCAATATTGGTACGTAAACACTCATATTTTATCTTTTATACATTAATTGTGTATCCATGTCTAGTGCTCGAGTATATATATTTATGCATGCTTGTATGCTAAATTTTGTCGTTAAATAGTTATGATGAATCACGAAGTAAATACATATATTACTGGTAAAAGGTATATGATATACATGTTTTTGGAAAGCTGGCGAAAAATCAATAACTTTTCATTTAGATATCGAATAATTTCGATGAACGGATTAAAATATATGATCAACTGAATTATGATTAACGTTAATTGAAATTGCTTTTGAATCTACAATTAAGATTTAAACAACTTGTTTACGCGATTGATAAATTGGATTTTTGAATATTACCAACCGAGTAAATGAATCCTTATATAAGGTATGTCTCGTTTTGTTGAACTATTGTCAAAATTGACTTTTTGAAACGACTTTGGATAACTTTTGTATGTCGATCTCGAGCATTAGGATTGTTATACACTATGATCTGACCTAGCTTGATAGACATTTATTGACCAACATATGTTCTCTAGGTTGAGATCTACGGTTATTTGATATTCCGAGTTTCGGTCACGTTTTGGTGAACAACTTTATGTGCTGCTAAGGTGAGTTTCATTTGCTCCCTTTTTAATTGCTTTTGCAATATATATTTTTGGGCTGAGAATACTTGTACTTTATTTTAAACGCAATGGATACAAGTACATACTAAATTCTACACTGAGTTTGAACCAAAAATCCCTTAGCTTTGGTAACTGTTAACTGCCAGTTATAAGAACTGGTGGGCGCGAGTAGTAGTATATGGATCCATAGGGCTTGATATCCCCGTCCGAGCTAGAGCGCTAGCCTTTTAACGGACGTATGCTATTTGAGAAGCGTACGCGTTGGTTTGCGTGTACTATTAAGATGATTATACAAAGGGTACAAATTATATATACGTTAAGTTTAGTTACCAGGGTGCTCAATCTTGTAGAATATTTTGATAAACGTTTCTGGATGAAACAACTGAAATCTTGTGATCCACCTTTATACACAGATTATGCGAAACATTAAAACTATGAACTCACCAACCTTTATGTTGACATTTGTTAGCATGTTTATTCTCAGGTTTCCTAGAAGTCTTCCGCTGTTGCTTATATGTTAGACAAGCTATGTGCATGGAGTCTTACATGACATACTTTTCAAGGAAACGTTGCATTCACCAAATTATCACCATGTATCTTATTTTGACTGTATTGTCAACGGAAGTACTATTGTAAACTATTATTTACGGTGATTGTCTATATGTAGAAATCATCAGATGTCGAAAACCTTTGATTTAAATATTCATTTATGGTGTGCCTTTTCAAAAGAATGCAATGCTTACAAAACGTATCATATAGAGGTCAAATACCTCGCAATGAAATCAATGAATGACGTATTGTCCATATGGATTTGGAGCGATCGTCACAGTGTGTTTCAATCGGTGTACATCGAGTGTGTGATGTTGTATTGGTTCCGCTTTGGTTTGTTTTAGTTTGTTCAAGGTTGTATTGTTGCATTGAGTAATTGTAATAGATGTTAGAGATTAGGTATGGTTTGAATGTCCGGATTGATTTTTGAATTGTGTATTCACTTTCTCTATAAAGTATTTCGGCTCAACGATTGCCTTGACTTCACGAAATACAGGGATAAGACAAGAACGAAACCCTAAACCCTAAACCCTAAACCCCAAACGCTCGAAGATGTAATATATAACAGTTATCGTGTTTTTCGAGCGTATGTTGAGGTTTTAGCTCTTAGGGTTTAGATATTAGGGTTTATAGGGTTTAGATATTGGGGTTTAGAGATTTAGGGTTTAGATTTAGGGTTTAGATTTAGGATTTAGATTGAGTTTTTAACACGAACGGTTTAGAGTTTAGGGTTTAGGGTTTGGTGTTTTGGATTTATGGAATAAACCCAAAACACCAAACCCTAAACCCCAAACTCTAAATTGGGCTAAATTATACTTCACAAAACATGAAGAAAAAAAAACGTTAACATTGTTCACGAACAATATTATCTTGAATGTTATTTTTGTCGATCGTTTTCCCGCCTAAATAATAACATTCATCACGAAGTGTCATTTCTAAATGTTCATATTTTCGTGTGATCTTGATGCCGGGAAATTTTTTTTCAAAAAAAACGATTTTTTTATTTTTTTTGCTTCCCCCCGCTTTCTCCGATTGGTTATTTCCCCATTGATCCTGCCTTTATATATATAGATTTAGTAATGACAATGTATGTATTATTATTATATTTATATAATACTCCGTAACAACAATGTTTAAAAGTATCATTAAGATCTGAGATCTACTTGCGAAATAATCGGATCCAAAACATTTTTTTACGAAGTAAAGGAGTAGTGTGATTAAAAAGAAAACAAAATAATTGGGAAAAAACTGTATTTTCAGGTGAAAATTAGTGGAGTTTTAAAACTTTTGACTTTTAACTAAAACTTTCAAATAATCAAAATCAAATTTAAAATTAAAATAGATTCCGTATTTCCAATCCCGCCAGTTTCAAAATTCCCCCAAAATCATTTTTTCTATTTTCTCTTCCCGGGGTTGCTTCTTTCAAATTTCAATCCACATTGATTTAAAAAAGGCCCCTCAAAATCACAACTGATTTACTTATCTCCCCCAATTCACCACCACTCTCTGCAACAAACCTTACGAAAATGGAAAACAAACTTCATAACTTACCCCCTAACAAACGATTCAATCTTTTGCATCAAGATCCAAACTTTTCAATCCCTTCATGCTTACCCGTAAAAAAACGAAAGGAATCACGAGACCCACCATCGATTACATCGGATCTTTATTACGGTTCTGCCACTTACTGCTTACCCGCCAAAAAAAGAATATGCGCCTTCAATCCAAATCACCTTCCTGACAAACCCTTTACACCATTTGACTTAAATGTCGATTACGACCCCAAGTCGGAGATTGAACAAGAACAGGTTCAAACTAAAGATCAAGATCAATTTCAAGCTCAAGGTAATGAGGATGAAGATGGGATTTTGTGTGCTGTATGTCAAAGCTCAGATGGGGATCCATTAGACCCAATTGTATTTTGTGATGGTTGTAATTTAATGGTGCACACAACTTGTTATGGTGACCCATTAACAAAAGGTGTTCCTGAAGGTGATTGGTTTTGTTCACAATGTCAAATTACTAAAAAGGACAAAACTTTATCATTATCTTGTACTTTATGCCCCATTAAAGGTGGTGCACTGAAGCCTACAACAAAAGATGGTGTTTGGGCACACATAGTGTGTGCATTGTTCATACCTGAAGTGTTTTTTTGTGACCCAGAAGGTAGAGAAGGGATTGATTATTCACAGGTTCCTAAAAAAAGATGGGGTAAAAAGTGTTATGTTTGTAAGGAAACAAATGGGTGTGTTATTGATTGTTCAGAACATAAATGTAGTTTAAGTTTTCATGTGACTTGTGGGTTGAATCAAGATTTGTGCATTGAGTATAAGGAGGGGAAAAACAAAGGGGCTATTGTTGCTGGGTTTTGTAAAAGCCATACTGATCTGTGGTTGAAGGTATTATTTTATTTATTTTAGTTATCTTTTTGTATTTTGTATTAATTTGTTGTCGATTTTAATACGTGTGATAATGGGTGGTTTTGTTTTGTATTGTTTGCAGCAACAAGCAACAGGGAAGTACAAGATTGTAGCAAGAAAAGAGGAGTAGCAACTAGTGGAATACTACAATACAAGATTGGTTTCTTTATGTCAACATATTTGTTATAGTAGTAGTTTTCTTATTAGTATTTTTGATTGTTAACAGAGCTGTATTTATTACAGTAGTTTTTTTAGAGTAATGAGTTGTAGTTTATTGTTTTTCTAAGAGTAATGTAGGTTTTGTTTTGATAACAATTTCTTCATATTTCAGATTTCATAGTTGATTAAAAGTTCTTTAGTTTTCTTGCTTTCCGTTTACTATAATATATATCGACCTTGATGTTCCTATGTTCCCCGTCCAATTAATAATCTAATACTGCTTTTTAAGTTGTCTGAAATTAATAGTTTACGTCCATTCATCCATAATCTATAAATATATAAAAATAATGATGTACTTTGTAATTTTTTTTTACTTTTTTACTATATCTTAATTTTATGCATGTAAACAAAAATAACATAAAAAATAAGGGTGATGATATCTACACAACCAATTTTTACAAATACACAACCAAACATGCTTTACAGTGTTGTACAGTACAACACTGTAAAGCATGTTTGGTTGTGTATTTGTAAAAATTGGTTGTGTAGATATCACTACCCAAAAAATAAGGGTTACATTATGATAAAGACATTTGCTAAATTGTGTTTTTTATTTGAGTACTATAGTACTCGTATTAAATTGGCGTGTATAAAATACTATGTGGACTTTTTATAAATTGAATTGTTAGCTCAATATATCAATATATCAACTAGTGGCGGAGCTTGAACCTAACGGTTGTGAGGGCCAAATTTTTATCGAAGGTGTGATATGTTTTTTAGCAAGAAAAAATGCATATTTTTTATGACAAAATTGCAAATTTTATACACATTTTAGATGACAATATCGATTTTAATTGTACATCATTTAAGTTAACTTCTTAAACTTTAGTTTTAGATTGATTTCAAGTTAAAAATGCCCATGAGATATGAAAGTATGAAGTAAATTGTTGATGAAAACATAATCTGCAAGCCTTCACAATTTTCGTCATATCTTCTTCATACGGACTCCGATTAAGTTGATTCAAAAGCCCAGACGTCCGTAACTAAAAGGGCTACAAATTCCCATTACTTATTGAAACTTTTGGAGGGGCGAGGGCCCCCTCCTTCCCTTATAAAGCTACGCCACTGATATCAACACTATATGTTAATTTGGTTGAGGTTTGCGGTGAGTTAGTAGTTGGTTTTGGATCTTCGTTACCAAAGAAAATCAGTTATTGAATATGGTAAATTTTCGGGGTTCTCGTTTGGGGTGTTTCGAGTTTTAGTGTATCTACAATGTATTTGTTCGGCTTATTTGCAATGGTTGTTTTCATTTGATTGTTTGTGTTTTTGGTTAACAATTGTGGTTTTGTAATAGGAACTAGATCAATTAATGTATACAATAGACTACAAGGTCTAGTCAGGTATCATTTGTAACTTTAAATCTTTTTGATATTTCTAATTTAAATTCCTATTTTTTGCCAAAAATTTATTTATTTATTTTCTATATTATTTATAGAGTAAATTATGCCGGTGATTCTTGTACTTTACACGAAATTATATTATCGATCATTCTTATCTCTTGAGAAACTAGACCAATCATCCTTCAGATACGTCTATGGATCTTGCCTTCAATTTTGTTAATAGTAGTATTAAGTCGTACTTTGTGCAAAACATGTGGGCACCTTAATTTTCATTTGATTCCATTTATTAGTTTACATTTTATTTTTCTTTCTAAATTCTATAAATTCGTATAGGGTGTGTTTGGATGAAATTAGCGGAAGCTGAAGCGGGTGCTTATGAACTAGAGTTGAAGCTGAAGCTTATTAGTAACTTATTTTTCTAGAGCTTGTATTTTCATAAGCTCTACTTTTTATGTCTACCAAACAATACTATAGATTAAAAACCAAATTCAATTAATAGTATATTAAAGTACTCCATATTAAAATTTGTATGCATTAAATAAATCCAAAATCAAATTCCATATGAAAATTAAATTGAAAATCAACCTTTTATAGTTATATCTGTTTATATATATATATATATATATATATATATATATATATATATATATATATAAAACTATTTTGGTTTGACTTACATGAATTCAAATTTAGTTTTCGATTTTCATCCTTAATTGAATCAATGAGCATCGTGTTGGTGATTTTAGTGCAATCCAACATGCATTTTAGTTAGTTGCGATTTTCTTGAATGCAAGAGTTAGCTAGTTTTACTTAACAACATGTTCGGAGAGTGTTGAGTACACGTCCGTAAGAGTTGGCTATTAACTGACGCGTAATTGCGGGAGTCAAGGGGCTGCGCCCCTTGCGGGGTCCAAGGGGCAGCGCCCCTGGCTGGGGTCCCGCTCAATCGAAATTGCACTATTCGTTACTTAGAAAAGGTGCATTCCAATAGTTTCAGTGAATGTTATACCTTTTCGGTATAACAGATTTTCCCGCCAAAATGAAGGGATAGACCCTTTCATTTACTAACTGTTTTCTATAAGAGTTTTATGAACGTTTATTGTTCATTCAGCATTCATTCTAACGAACAGAAAACACACATTCTCTCCGATAATTTGATTAGTGATTTCGTTGCCAAAAACACTAATTGCGTTCTTGTCTTATCCCTGTAAAGATTTCGTGAAACCGAGGCAATCGTTGAGTCGAAATACTTTATAGAGAAAGTGAACACACAATTCAAGAATCAATCCGGACAGTCAATTCATACCCATTTTCTAACACATCGTTAATTGAAGATGATGCTTTAAAAAGAATAAAACATCCTGTTGGCGCTTTGAACTGAATGATGAACAAAACGGTAAAATTATTTTCTACCCTTGTATGTTTTCCCCATGTTAGACTTTAAAGGTAGGGAACATATCCGTACAAAGTATGTCATGGATAATCGGTATAATTTTAAAATGATTACAAGTATCGATATGCTTTTGTAAACAATGCAATATCAATTTAATTTGCTCTTAACATTATCATATTGTTTTAATATTTTTTTTAAAGGCAACGGTCGGTATCGAATACTCTCATTTGCCACGCATATACGCACTTTCGAGAGGAAACTCGAATCGCATTGCCGGAACCCGATCCTTAAATCATCCCGAAGGGCAGGCATGTCGGATTTGAATCCTGAATGAATCCGGAAGAAAAAACCGCTGAAATCAATTTGAAACTCCATTTTTCAGATAAATAGATTAATAGGATTGAGAGTGGGGAAGTACACCACATTTTTTGTCATATAACACCAAATAAATATCTTAAATCCTACTTTTCAACATAAAGGTAAATGTGTCCAAACTATTTACTCCGACCATCCATATTTTATTGTTTATACTTAAAACCAATTAATAGGTTCTCACTACGCTTAGTCAAGGTTAGAGATTTCGCATCTTGGATAAATCTCGTTTAAACATTATTTTGGAAATCTTGGCATTTCGGAAAAATCTCGGAGATATCTCGGACGTTGACTTACGTTGACTTTTTAATTTTTATATTATAAATATAAACAAATAAATAAATATATGTATAATTATATACATTGTAACGAGATTCTACATGAAGGTTCAAGAAATGAGCGAGTAAATCCGAAAAATTACAACATTTTATGAGAAAATTCGAGAAATCGTGACTTTAACCAAGTTTGACCAGTTGACCGAGAAATCTCGGGAGATGGACATCTCGTCTCGACGACCTTCCAAAAACGAGATCTCGGAGAAAAATAAGAAGATTTACACACTACGCATACATTGATTTGTTATCATATCCACCTATTAACCACCTAAACATTAATGATTCGTTAATTAATTTATTTATTCATGAATATTTAGGTTCATAAATTTATTTATTTATTAAATTATTAATTAATTAAATTAATTGATACTCCGTATTATAAATAGCTTCTGTCCACTGATCAAGTACTCCAATCAGCGAAACACTATCGATTGATAATACTCCGATCATCCATCGTCTTTTCCAATCGTCCCGTTTTTTAACCTTTACCCTCTTTTTTTTTTTTCATTGTTCAAAACCCTAGTTATCAATCTTTCATTCCAGTACACAAAATTAATACTCAATTCGTTTTTTGATCCCTTATTTTCATCAGCTTCTGATACTAATTGATCTAAACAACCTCGATTGTCGTGCTTTTATGTTAATTTCTACTTATTTCTGCTCCAATTGATAGCTGCCTACATTCAATGTAAGTTATTAGTGTGTGTATATACGCTTACCTCGTTAGATCTATTATGATCTTAAAATATTTAATTTATGATCGATAAATTCATACTTATTTTGAACTGTTAAAATTTCATTGAATTGAATATCCGTATAATTGATTTACGTTCCTTTTGTATACTAATATTCAATATCTGTAGTGAGTGAATTTAGGTTTTTAGTAGTTGAAGCTGCTTTTAACCGTAGTCTGAATGAGGTTGAATGAATATCTAGCTCTCATTGATTATGTGGTTATTGCAGATATTTGATACATGACCGTGCTGCTTATTTCGATGGCGCATGTACCTGCGAATCAAGATCCCGGAGGGCCTCAATCAGGTATCTGTCTATCTGATCAAACTGATTATTATTATTATTATACCTATAAATACATTGTATCATTAGTTTTAATTTTCGCTAATTGGCTTAATGCCTATGACTCTTATGCAAGCATTTATATACCATAGTGTTGATGTCTGTTGTTGGAAGTTGAGGCGAACTACTTGTTCTGTTGAGTATGTGACAGATCTGTATGTGCAATTCCTTTGTCTTAGTATCCATCTTTTTTGGTAATATTGTCGATTATGGGGCTTTAATACATCTTTTTGTTATATGTATTAATACAAAGTCTGATAATTGTTATAAACTTTCCAAGTGGGCTTACATTTCATAACTCTTTGAATGCCAGCAAGAACGCACTACCAAAATTGATTCTTCTTTTATTTCAACTGTAAATATAAATGTATATTGACTTGAATTTTTCATGTTTCCTAGGATCCTTAGCTGACGCCTTATACAAAAAATTGTGGAGTGCCTGTGTTGGTCTTCAATGTCTACAATATCGTGATCTACTTTGTCTTCATTGTCGTGCTCATCATAGACTTGAGCCCCTGCAGCAATTTTCTCGCGTAAATGGTGGAGCCTTTCAAAATCATCATCTGATAACAAGATAATACATTGTGATAATACACTGATACAAGTACATATATATGCTTGTTCGGGCACGAGAAACAACCCGAAGAGCACTTGCAGGTGGCTGCAGACATGGTATCGAAATCCTCTACCATTTTTTGAAACTGAAAACCGGCATGAAGTTGTCTGGTTCTTTTTCGCTCCATTTCGACACTCCCTTGAAATATCATAAGGTAGAGAGATAAAAAAAATTAGAACAATGTTATGTCTTAAAATGACCTAATAGTAGAGATGTTAGTGTGATGGGGATCTTGTAAGACCTTGTGTATGCATACTATAAATACCAAGCTCATCACAGTATCTCACTAGTCACCTAAGCCTTTTGTAATTCACACACAGACACACTCAAACTCATGGTGTAAACCTCCAAATGCACAAACCGGATCAAGAAAGCCGTGGATTAATAACAGTTTCACATTCAGATTCATCATATTATTCATCATCTTTACTGTTCTTCACAAAAACACAATTACATGAAGCAAAGCTCATCTGACCTGTCAAACAACCAACATTAAAACAAAAGAGCACCCTTATATTTCTATTCTAAATGACTCATACTTTGGAACAACGGCCATATCTTCTGGCTTCCCCAATTGCTAAATGTAATATTTGCAATCTAAAATGTACAACCACTAATGCAATAATAATAGTTGTCGCGTTTCCGAAAGTGATATAACAAAAGCTTAAAACTTTGTCTTGTGATCAACTATATTCTATTATAATGTTACAATTTGGTAAATCCAAAGCACAAGCTAAACCCATAGCAACTTGAAACCATGATTCTTATGATTCGTGCGAGCATTTGTATGCGTTAGTTTTGATGTTTGTTATTGGAAGTTTACGCGAACTACTTTGTCTTAGTATCCATCTTTTTGGTAATGTTGTCGATTATGGGGATTTAATACATCTCTTTGTTGTGTGTATAAATGCAAAGTCTTAATTCGTAAGTGAAAAATAATTGCTATTAACTTTCCAAGTGTGCTTACATTTAATAACTCTTTGAATGTCAGCAAATTCGCACTAACACAATTGATACGTCATTCTGTTCTTCAACTATACATGTAAATTTACTTTAAATTTTCTTGTTTCCTAGGATACTTGGCTGGCGCCTTATACAAAGAATTGTGGACTACTGAATCTGGATATTTCAGGCTGACCTAGCGACCGAAGAAGTATATGCTGACATAACACTTTTGCCGGTTCAAAATGTGAGCTTAACGAGTTATATATATGTTATTTAGATAAAAATATTTATTATCTTATATATGTATACTTAAATTTATACTCTCCTCGATCATCCCTCAATGTCTTATGCTAATTATGTTGCTAATTGTATGAATCAGCAAAATGAAGTGGTACCAATCCCAGATCCAGAACTTCCGATCTGTGTTGTTCTCCTTATGTGCCACACATTTGAGGCATTGGATTGCTTGCCTCCGTTGGTAAATTAAGCTTTAGCTCTTTTGTGGGATATTGTTGTCTACTTATGGTTTTCATCTACTACTATACTATATAGGTACTAAGTACTAACTACGATTTTCGTGTTCAGGATTGATGCGTCCCTGAATCCACCTTCTCGAGAATTACTCGTTTTCGATATTCATGGCACTCAATGGGTTTTTAATTGTTTTAGCTACAAAATTGTGCGATTCTTTTGTGGTAATATCCATCTTTTGGTAATATTGTCGATTACGAGGCTTTCATACACTTTTTCATTTCATGAATTAATGCCAAGTCCTAATTCGTAAGTGAAAGATAATGGTTATAAACTTTCCAAGTGGACGACCATTTAATAACTCCTTGAATGCCAGCAAATTCGCACTGCCACAATTGTTTCGACATTTCGTTCTTCAGTTATACTTGTATATTGTCTCTAAATTATCCTGTTTCCTAGGATCCTTAGCTGACGCCTTATACAAAAAATTGTGGAGTGCCCGTGCGGGCACACGGAACAGGTTTGTTATTTCCTGCTCATGTTAATGCAAGAATGTGTGCAGTCTCCTGAATATAACTTATTTGGTGCTGTCATATGCGTGCAGTCTCCTGAATCTATCTAATTCGGCGCTTTTTGTAAGAGAATTTATGCATATATACTGTAATTGTAAAATTCCATAAATATAGAGTACTAAAAGGTGTTTGGTGATTGGTTTTGTTCACAAAGCCAAATTACTAAGAAGGATAAAACTTTAGCATTATAGAGTACTTTATGTCTCATTAATAAAGATGGTGCATTGAAGCCCTACTATTAAAGATCGTGTTTGGGCACACACAATGTTCTTTCCTGAAGTGTTTTGGGGAGAAGGGATTGATTACCCAAAAGTTCCTAAAAAAGGATCGGGTAAAAAGTGTTATGTTAGTAAGGAAAGTAGGAAACAAATGAGTGTGTTGTTAATTGTTCTGAACATAAATATTGTTTGTTTTCATTTTCATTGAGTATAACTGTATAAGGGAGGGAGAAACAAAGGGGCTATTGTTGCTGGGTTCTGTAAAAGCCATGCTGATCTATATATGGTTGAAGTTATTATTATTTTATTTAATATAGGTCTCTTTTTGTATTGATTTCTTCTGGATTTCATTGTGTTAATGGGTTGGTTTTGTTTAAAAGTCAGAGAATCAAGGAATGTTATGGAAGTGGCCAAGAGACGTGGAATAAAACGGAATGGCAGTTCGCTGGGAAAAATGGATTAAGGTGTGATAGCATTGGTGTTGTTTAGCAGATTTGGTTGTTGAATGTTAGATGATGTTAGGGTGTATTGTTAGAGGATTGTATGTTGTTTGTTAATGATAGATGGAAATTACATCTAAACTTTTAACCATACATTTGTTTCTTCTCATATATACGATCTGTGACTTTGATTGGCAAGCTATTAACGAGCCAAACATCAATTATTAATTCATTAATTTATTAATTTATTTATTTATGAATATTTAGGTTCATGAATTTATTTATTTATTCATTCATTAAATAATTAAATTAATTGGTGTTATAAATAGCTTCTGCAACTGATCAAAGACTTCAAACCAGCCCTCATCCATTTTCATCTCTAGTCTTTTCCCTGTTTCGTCACCTTTACTATTTTCATTATTCAAAACCCTAGTTTTCAATCATTCATTTCACTACACAAATTAATACTCACTTCGTTTTTTGATCCCTTATTTTCATCAGCTTCTGATTGTAATTGATCTAAACAACCTCGATTGTCGTGGTTTTTCGTTAATTTCTACTTACTTCTGCTTCAATTGATAGCTGCCTGCATTCAATGTAAGTTATTAGTGTGTGTATATACGCTTACCTCGTTACATCTATTATGATCTTAAAGTATTTAGTTTATGATCGATAAATTCTTACTTATTTTCAACTGTTGAAATTTCGTTGACTTGAATATCCGTATTATTGATTTACGTTCCTTTTGTATAATATTCAATTCAATATCTGTAGTGAGTGAATTTAGGTTTTTAGTTAAAGCTGATTTTAACCGTAGTCTGAATGAGGATGAATGAATATCAAGCTCATTGATACGTGTTTATTGCAGATATTTGATACATGACTGTGCTGCTTGTTTTGATGGCGCATGTACCTGCGAATCACGACCCCGGAGGGCCTCGATCAGGTATATGATTAAACTGATTATTATACCTATAATAAATTTGTAGTATCTAGTTGAATTTTTGCAAATTGGCTTCGTGCATATGATACTTCTGCAAGCCTTTATATGCGTTAGTGTTGATGTATGTTGTTGGAAGTTTACGCAAACTACTTTACCACCCACGCGTTCATCTTCCACAGTTGCATAACCCGCCCCCAACTGCTGCCCAGGAGGAAACCCGGCCCAATCCGAGGGCATGGGTGGTAAAACCCCCTCCCCACTGCTCCCGCAACGCGATGTGCGAAAGGCACCCTTGGGTGGAATTCAAGGGTAAAGGGGCAATCTTGTGTGCAATGATGCACCCACGGGAGTCGAAATCTTAACCTCTCGCTAAGAGAGGCAGGCCAGCCAGTATCACATGAACTACAACACAAGGTTGTCGATTATGGGGATTTAATACATCTTTTTGTTGTGTGTATAAATGCAAAGTCTTAATTCGTAAGTGAAAGATAATTGCTATAAACTTTCCAAGTGGGCTTACATTTAATAACTCTTTGAATACCAGCAAATACGCGCTACCACGATTGGTCGTTTTTTTGTTCTTCAACTGTAAATGTATTTTGACTATTAATTTGTTTTTGTTTCTTAGGATCCTTAGCTGACGCCTTATACAAAAAATTGTGGAGTGCCTGTGTCGGTCCTCTTGTCAATGTTTCCCATGAAGGGGAACATGCCTTCCTCAAGGGTAAGAAGGCAAGTGCATGTTTCAAGCTACCTTTGAGTGCTTTAATGAACAAAAATTTCTGTAGTTATTTGTATGTATCAAAGTTAAATAAGCTAAGTACTTTGAGATTTTATATTTCATACTTATTATTATACCAACTATATGATTGACTATTGAATCTGTATATTTCAGGCTGACCCAGAGACAGAAGAAGTATATGCTGACATAACACTATTGCCGGTTCAAAATGTGAGCTTATTGAGTTATATATAAGTTTTTTAAATAAAGAATATTTATCTTATATATGTATACTTGAAATTAATTATACTCTCCTGGATCGTCGTCCCTCAAGGTGTTATGCTAATTATGTTCTAATTGTATGAATCAGCAAAACGAAGAAGTACTTCCAGAACCTCCAATCTGTGTTGTCCCCTTTATGTGCCATAATCGAGGCACTGGATTGTTTAATGAATGTTAACTTTGAGTCCCAAGAATCATACTCAACATGATGGTATTTCAAGAAACGACTCGTTTGGTGATTTGGTGAATGAACTTCGCCACATTGCGTCATTGCCAAGGTTCTTGTTTGATCTTTCAGAAATTGGTGAGATATTCAAGTGACCCGGGCTCTCGTGACTTGCAGGGATTTTTAAGCGTTGATATGACTTATGAGCATTCGTGAGATATCACAAGAGCTTTTTTTTTTTTTTTTTTAAGTATAGCGGAGATAAACTGAAAGTTGGTCCGGATCACATGAACATAAAAGATGTGCATGTTTTAGGCACGAAAAACAACCAGAAGAGCACTTGCAGGTGGCTGCAGACATGTGTAATTCATAGAAAAAATTCTTTCTCATTTGTGGTATCGAAAGCCGTGTACAACCGAGATCAAGAAAGCCGTGGATTGTAATCACTCTTATAAATTTGGCTTTTGAGATAAAATATTGTGTTTTCAGGATCATTACAAATTCCTTCAATTTGTTATTACCTGATCACAATGATGATTATACCTAGAAATTAATATTGATAATATCACTAGTTCTATTTTCGCAACTTGACTGTGATACTTATGACTCTTGTATGCATTGTATAATGTTGATGTTTGTTGTCGGAAATTGACGCCAACTACTTTGTTGCGTAGAGTATATGATGGTCTATGATGGTCTATGCGTGCATTCAGTTTTGTTTATGGGTTTTAGCTGTTTTGGTTACAAAACTGTGCGCAAGGGCGGACCTTTGTTGAGACAAAGGAGGGCAACCGCCACCCTAAACTTTTGGTTTATAAGTGTACTTTTCTTATATTAAAGGGGTAAAAAAAAATACGAATGCTTTATTAGCCCTCCTAATTTGCTACTTTATTTTTTCCTTTCTTAAAACTCAACCGTCATTGTTGTTTTTCTCTTCAAAAATTTCCTTTTGTATGTTTTTCCCTACTGCAAAAGACCAAAGTAAAAAAGTGAATTGCAAAATAAACCAAGTATTGTCGTTGTCATTTTGTAAAGTGTTAGAAAGCCCCAAAATAAATCAAGGATTCAAGGTATTAACTCTCACTAAAATGTATTCATGTTTAAAAATATAATATTGCATGTAAACATATAAACTTTTACTCCGTATTTGAATCTTTTTGTCTCTTTGTCTGTATCTAATGTTGCCTTGTTGATTAAAATTCTAGTGTTGCATAATTGCATTTGCATACAGTATACTTTTATTTTTATGTTTTTTTTTCCCGCCCTCCTACTCATAAACTTCAAGTTCCGCCACTGACTGTGGGATTCTTTTGTGTTAATATCCATCTTATTGGTAATATTGTTGATTACGGGGCTTTAATGAACCTTTTCATTTCATGTATTAATGCAACGACCTAATTAGTAAGTGAAAGATAGTGTTTATAAACTTTCCAAGTGGGCGACCATATACTCTTTGAATGCCAGCAAATTCGCACTACCACAATTGATTGTCATTTGGTTCTTCAGTTATACATATATAGTGTCTCTAAATTTTCTTGTTTCCTAGGATCCTTAGTTGAGGCCTTATACAAAGAAATGTGAAGTGCCCGTGCAGGCATATGCAACAGGTTTTTTTTTATTTTTATGAAAGGCAAGTAGTCGGCATCGAATACTCTCATTTGTCACGCATGCACCCCCTTTCGGGAGGAAACCCGAATCACATAGCAGGAACTCGATCCTTAAACCATCCCGAGAATGGATTTGGGAGAAACTCCCTCTGTGGTCAATCTAGAGCTCCATCTTTCAGGCACATTGATTAATAGGATGGGCAGAACGAGGTCGAACCTATGACCTAAACCCCAAGCCCCCAACGCCTTAGGATACCATTGAGGCTGCAATGGTATGGAACAAGT
Source organism: Rutidosis leptorrhynchoides (assembly GCF_046630445.1). Classification (NCBI taxonomy): domain Eukaryota; kingdom Viridiplantae; phylum Streptophyta; class Magnoliopsida; order Asterales; family Asteraceae; genus Rutidosis; species Rutidosis leptorrhynchoides. Next base: position 19,285,090 of record NC_092338.1, read on the forward strand.
TTGTTATTTCCTGCTCATGTTAATGCAAGAATGTGTGCAGTCTCCTGAATTTAACTTATTCGGTGCTGTCATATGCGTGTAGTCTCATGAATCTATCTAATTCGGCGCTTTTTGTAAGAGAATATATGCATATATACTATAATTGTTTGCTGAATTTGGTAATATTTGTGAATAGAACATGTCATTCTCCATTTGTTATCAGCCTGTATATACTATAATCGCTCAAAATCAAGATCAAGCTCAAGAATATGAAAATGGGATTTGGTGTGTATTATGTCAAAGCTAAGATGGGGATCCATTAGATCCAGTTGTGTTTTGTGATGGTTGTAATTTGATTTTGCACACCACTTGTTATGGTGACACATTAACAAAAGGTGTTTCCGAAGGTGATTGGTGGTGTTCACAATGACAAATTACTAAAAAGGACAAAACTTTAGCATTAAAAAGTACTTTATGTATCATTAATAAAGAAGGTGCATTGAAGCCTACTACTAAAGATCGTGTTTGGGCACACCCAATGTACTTTATGTCTGTTTTCATGTGCATCGAGTATAAGGAAGGGAGGAACAGAGGGGCTATTGTTGCTGGGTTCTGTAAAAGCCATGCTGATCTATATATGGTTTGAAATTATTATTATATTATTTATTTTAGGTCTCTTTTTGTATTGATTTCTTCTGGATTTTCATTATGTTAATGGGCTGGTTTTGTTTTCTCTTCTTTGTAGCTACAAGCAACACGGAAGTACAAGATTGTAGCAAGAAAAGGGAAGTAGCGCTGTAGCGACTAGTGGAATACAATTCATAGGAATTGAAAGATCAATGCTTGAGGTGAGTGATGCTGTGAAGAATTTTATTCGAGTCAAAATGTGGAGTTTAAAAGTCAGAGAATCAAGGAATGTTATGGAAGTGGCCAAGAGATGTGGAATAAAATGGAATGGCAGTTCGCTGGAAATGGATTAAGGTGTAATAGCATTGGTGTTGTTTAGCAGATTTGGTTGTTGAATTTTAGATGATGTTGTTGGAAGCTTCGACGAGCCCAACACACCCACTATAGAGGACCTAGACTATACTAGACTCACTACACCAACACTTTGACGTTGATTAGCCTTTAATTTTATAAATCCTTAGTGCACAATGTACTTAGGCGACATTGTCGACCATATATCTTTAGGCGGTATAACCGACCATGTATTACTTAGGCGGCAGAGCCGACCATATAATAAGAACAGCAAAAGTGCACTAAGAACTTAAACACAAACTAAGGCTTGATCGGGAAACTTAACAAAAACACTTATATTAAATTACAATTACAATATTACTTACAAGTTTTCTCTTCTCTACTTTCGCTAACTCACACTCTTCTTCTCTTCTTCACAAATCACTTCTTATTTCACTCTCACAACTTTCACACCTTACACAAATGAAACACCCACCTATATTTATACTACTCCATGGAAGTTTCTAGAAACTAGATATTTCCATGGATATATATAAATATCTAGATATTTTTATACATATAAATATCTAGATATTTCTTACATACATAAATATCTAAATTTTTCCTTACATTTTAATATCTAGATATTTTTCATATACATATTAATATCTAGATATTTTACCCATATACATTAACTAATTCCATATTATTCTAAATTTGCATTGTATTTTAACACTCCCCCTCAATGCAAATTTTCTTCCAACGATGTCTTGCAGACCATTCCAGGTGCTTCTCTGAATTTTGTAAACTTCGGTTTACTTAGGCTCTTGGTGAATATATCTGCAACCTGTTCATCTGTCTTTGTTGGCATCATCTTGATCTCCCCTTCAAGGACCTTCTCGCGAACATAGTGATAGTGCACTTCTATATGTTTTGTTCTCGCATGAAAGACTGGATTTTCTGCTAGACGTATAGCTGATAAGTTATCGCAGAAAAGCTTTACTTGATAATCTGTTGATTGATGAAGATCTTCCATTAGCTGCTTCAACCAAGTAATTTCTTGTGTTGCTGATGCTGCCGATCGATATTCTGCTTCGGCGCTTGATAAGGATACAGTTGGTTGTCTCTTGCTGCACCATGATATTACTCCCGATCCAAGACTAAACATGTATCCAGTTGTTGACCGTCGTGTATCATAGTCTCCAGCGTAATCGGCGTCACAATATCCAGTCACGTGACATTCTTTTGTTTTCTTGTATAAAATACCAAAGTTAATAGTGCCTTTAACATACCTTAAGATGCGTCGTACAACATCAAGGTGAGGCTTCTTCGGATTGCTCATGTATCGACTAACCACTCCAACTGCATAAGATATGTCTGGCCGGCTTAGTGTGAGATAAATAAGACTTCCGACCATCTTTCGATACATGGTAACATCTTGAAGACTTTTTCCTTCATCTGCTCGTAGTTTTGTATTCGGATCCATCGGAGTTGAGATAGGTTTGCAATTAAGCATTCCGTACTTTTGTAAAAGATCTCGCGCATATTTCTGTTGTCCCAGAAATAATCCTTCTCTTTTCTGCTCTATTTCGAGTCCAAGAAAATGTTTGAGTTCTCCAAGCTTCTTCATATGAAATCTGATAGACAGATTCTCTCTTGTTCTTTGGATATCCTCATAGTGATCTCCCGTGATAATTAAGTCATCCACATATACTAGCACTATGGCTAGTTTTCCATGATTTTGTTTCACAAATAAACTAGAATCTGAAGGAGCAACTGTAAAACCACTTTGTACCAAGAACTCACCAATTTTCCCATACCAAGCTCTTGGAGCCTGCTTCAAGCCATATAGTGCCTTCTTTAATTTGCAGACATGCTCAGGATGGATCTTGTTCTCAAAGCCTCTTGGTTGCTCCATATAGATGTTTTTGTCAAGTTCTCCATGTAAGAAAGCGTTCTTGACATCCATCTGCCACAGCTTCCAAGATTTGCTGGCGGCTAAAGCTAGTAGAGCTCGAATTGTTGTGATCTTCGCCACTGGACTAAACGTTTCTTCATAATCCAGCCCATATTGTTGAGAAAAACCTCTAGCAACAAGTCGAGCTTTATACCTTTCAATGGAGCCATCTGATCGAGTCTTCACCTTGTAAACCCATTTACAAGATATTGGTTTTACATCTTTTGGCTTTGAAACTAAACTCCATGTCTGGTTTTCTTTTAGTGCATTAATTTCTTCTTCCATCGCTTTCTGCCATTCTTGACTTTGTGCTGCTTCTTCATAAGTGAAAGGCTCAATAGGTATTGATTCATCCACATGAGCAGCATTGGCATACCTCGGATTAGGTTGCCTCGGCCTTGTTGATCTCCGTAATTCTTGTACATACTCCTCGGCATCCATTTGGCTTGGACGAACCTCTTCGGATGTAGATTGATGTACCCCAGTTTTCCATGGACTCGTTTCCTTAGAGTACGATCCATCTCCTTCTTTAATTGGATCCGTTATGTGCTCTTTATGTTCTTCTTTCTCTTTTGGAACTTCTTCTAATCCATGAGATTCTAGAAGCTCTATCTTTTGAGGTGACCACCATGAAGAAGCTTCATCAAATACCACATTTCTTGAAGTATGACACTTTCCAGTATTTGGATCACAACATCTCCATCCTTTTCTTGATTCATCATAACCAACAAAAATGCATCGAATTGCCTTCTTATCAAATTTGCTTCGTAGATGATCTGGTACGAAGACGTAGCATACACATCCAAAAACCTTGAGATGGTTGACGGTTGGCTTGATCTTCCATAATCTTTCATATGGTGAAATATATCCCAACTTTGTTTGTGGGAGTCTGTTAATCACGTATGAAGCCGTCCTCATACATTCGGCCCAAAATCTTCCTGGTACATTCTTACCATGAAGCATACTTCGACAGGTTTCAGCAAGATGACGATTCTTACGTTCTGCCACTCCATTCTGTTGTGGAGTATTAGGGCAAGTTAATTGCCTTTTGATCTTGTGCTTCTCAAGATAGATATTGAACTCGGTTGATAAATATTCTCCTCCATTATCTGTGGGTAAGCATCGAATCTTAGTATTGAGCTCACTTTCTACCTTGTTCTTGAACTCTTTAAACTTCAGAAAAGTCTCCGACTTCTCCTTCATGAAGTAAACCCACACATATCTTGAGAAGTCATCAATGAATGTCACCATATATTTCATACCTCCAAGTGATGTTTGTTTCACTGGGCCGAAGACATCTGAGTGTATTAGCTCTAGTGGTGTCTTGGACTGATGCGCTGACTCCTTGAATGGCAATTGGTGAGCTTTGCCAAATTGACATCCAGCACATATTGTATCTGTTCGGATATCAATTTGAGGAAGCCCATTTACTATGCGTTTCACCATCATCTCCTTTAACTTATTGTATCCCACATGCCCAAGACGTTCATGCCACATATCAGCCGTCTCATTCTTTCGAGTCTTATCCACATATGCTGTTTCAGCAGATAGTACATAGACCGACTCTATTCTTTTTCCTTGCATAATTGGATTGCCAACCACCTTCACTCTCTTGAATACAGACACATCTTCTGGTCCAAAGAGCACATAATTCCCTTCTGCTGTCAATTGTGGTACTGACAGTAAATTCTTCTTTAGGCCAGGGACAAGATACACCTTCTCGAGTTGGAGCTTATGAGAGTCGCCTTCATTTGGAATTATTGTCTTTCCAATGTGAGAAATAGACAACCTTGAATTTTCGGCTGTCAACACGACTCTCTTTCCTTTGTAATCCTCCATTTCTTGCAGCTTCGTCTCATCATTGGTCATATGATTTGAGCACCCAGAATCAATGATCCAATCATATTTGTAGTTTATTTTTGACTTTAAGGTTGCTGCAAGAGCTTGATCATCCATGTCATCTTCAACGGAGAGTCCTGCTTCTGCATCCCATGTTTCCTCATTAATGGTTGCTTCGAATGTGACATCTTTCTTCTCATCTCTTGCGGCGGCCACATTTTCTTCGAAAGTTCGCCTTCTGGAGAATCTACATTCTCGAGCAAAATGACCCTTCTTGCCACAATTGAAGCATTCACCATTCTTTCTCTTATCATTTTCCCCGTATTGTTGGCGATGATCTATTCTTCCTTGTTGAGCTCCCCCTGAAGCGTTGCCTTTTGATTTTGGGTGACCCTTCCACCCATATGTCTTACTTTCTTTCATCGCCTCTTGTCTTCGAGATGTTGCTTTCTTTTTATTGGTGAAGGGTGCATCTTCTCCGTCTTTTACGGTTACTTCATTCATCTGCTTGGCTAATGCCTCTTGATTTGCCAATAGATTCTCCAGCTCTATTAATGATGGTTGAGTAGGCCATCCTCTCACAGCGGCTATAAATCCATTATACTCGGATCTTAAGCCGTGGATGATAATTCTCTTCATCCTTGCATCACTCACTTTCTCTTCAGGAGCAAGTTGAGATATCTCACGACAAATTGATTTCACCTTGGTGAAGTACTGAGAAATAGACAGACTTCCTTGTGAGATACCCGCGAGCTCATTTTCCAAGAGCTGGAGGCGTGCTTCATTCTTCTTTGAAAATAATTTTTCAAAAGTTTTCCAAGCTGCCTTTGGTGTTTTCTCGTCACGGATGTGCTCCAATAGATCCTCCTCGATTGTAGTCTTCAATATAAATAAAGCCTTCCCGGCCTTGATGTTCCATTTTCTCAAGGCTTCAGCATTTTCTTTCGGTGGAGGCGTTATGTCACTGCCAGCAACTATTTCCCATAAATCCTGTCCTTGTAGGTAGGATTCTATGCAAGTCCGCCAATAACCATAGTTGTGGTTATTGAGACTCTTGATTCCACTGCTCGTACTTGCAAGATCTGCCATCATGACGTCCAACGTCCAATAAGCTTGGTCCCTGACCGATGAGCTTTCACAGTTCCTAACTGTGCTCCGACAGAATCTTCCTTAGAGCCTTGGTGAAAACAAGCCGATGTAAACGTCCAACGTTTACCGATTTCCTCCACTAGAAATGGTCCCGAACGACCCGCTCTGATACCAATTGTTGGAAGCTTCGACGAGCCCAACACACCCATTATAGAGGACCTAGACTATACTAGACTCACTACACCAACACTTTGACGTTGATTAGCCTTTAATTTTATAAATCCTTAGTGCACAATGTACTTAGGCGACAGTGTCGACCATATATCTTTAGGCGGTATAACCGACCATGTATTACTTAGGCGGCAGAGCCGACCATATAATAAGAACAGCAAAAGTGCACTAAGAACTTAAACACAAACTAAGGCTTGATCGGGAAACTTAACAAAAACACTTATATTAAATTACAATTACAATATTACTTACAAGTTTTCTCTTCTCTACTTTCGCTAACTCACACTCTTCTTCTCTTCTTCACAACTCACTTCTTATTTCACTCTCACAACTTTCACACCTTACACAAATGAAACACCCACCTATATTTATACTACTCCATGGAAGTTTCTAGAAACTAGATATTTCCATGGATATATATAAATATCTAGATATTTTTATACATATAAATATCTAGATATTTCTTACACACATAAATATCTAGATTTTTCCTTACATTTTAATATCTAGATATTTTTCATATACATATTAATATCTAGATATTTTACCCATATACATTAACTAATTCCATATTATTCTAAATTTGCATTGTATTTTAACAGATGTTAGGGTGTATTCTTAGAGGATTGTATGTTGTTTGTTAAAAGATAGGATTTTGCCTATCTTTTGGTAATGTAACCTATATTTGATCTAATATATTTTCTCCTTTGAAATAAAAACTACACTACAAGATTGGTTTCTTTATGTCAACATATTTGTTACTAGTGTAGTTTTATTTATAGTTAAAACTTAAAAGAGTAGTTTTTAGATTTTTTGTTAAAGAGTAATGAGCCGTGATTTTTACATTTTTAAGAGTAATGTAGGTTTTGTTTTGATAACAATTTTTGCATATTTCATATTCTTTAGTTGATTGAAAGCTTTTAAATTTGCTTGCTTTCCGATTATTATTGTTGACATTCACTTGTTTGCTATGGAATAACATGTGTGTCAATTAGATCACTTCTAAATTCTAATAAGGAAGTGGGAAGAGAATAACCGAAGAACTGAACTGTTAGCTCAAAGTCACATTAACATTTGTTATAAAGAGCGAAGCTTCACCGAATCTTTGTCCGTCATTAATAAGTGAAAATATGTAAGATTACTATATGATTTTAACTACTTCCAATCATATTTGATCACATTACCTAAAACTTTTTCACTTACGCAAATTTTATACTCATTACTTCCACTCAATAACATTGTCACGTTACAGTCAGAAAATACTTTATTTCTTCTAAAAAATGCATCATTTGACTCCACATCACAGGAGGGTTAAACAAGTCCTACATATAAGACCAGTGAGTTCATTAATACTCTCAAACTAATTGCTAACTATTTGCTGATAGATGAAGATTCTATATAAACTTTTACGCATTAATTCGTTTCTTCTCTGTGACTTTAATTTGCAGCTATTAACAGCCAAACAGCAATTATTAATTCGTAATTTATTTATTTATGAATATGAATATTTAGGTTCATGAATTTATTTATTCATTCATTTATTAAATAATTAAATTAAATTAAATACAATAAATTGATGTTATAAGTAGCTTCTGTCAACTGATCAAAGGCTTCAACCAGCCCTCATCCATTTTCTTCTCCAGTCTTTTCCCTGTTTCATCACCTTTACTCTTTTCATTTTGCAAAACCCTAGTTATCGATTATTCATTTCACTACACAAATTAACACTCATTTCGTTCTTTGATCCCTTATTTTCATCAGCTTCTGATTGTAATTGATCTAAAGAACCTCGATCGTCGTGGTTTTTCGTTAATTTCTACTTACTTCTGCATCGATTGATAGCTGCATTCAGTGTAAGTTATTCGTGTGTGTATATACGCTTACCTCGTTACATCTATTATGATCTTAAAATATTTAGTTTATTATAATAAATTCATACATATTTTCAACTGTTGAAATTTCGTTGACTTGAATATCCGTATTATTGATTTACGTTCCTTTTGTATACTAATATTCAATATCTGTAGTGAGTGAATTTAGGTTTTTAGTAGTTGAAGCTGCTTTTAACCGTAGTCTGAATGAGGTTGAATGAATATCTAGCTCTCATTGATTATGTGGTTATTGCAGATATTTGATACATGACCGTGCTGCTTATTTCGATGGCGCATGTACCTGCGAATCAAGATCCCGGAGGGCCTCAATCAGGTATATGATTAAACTGATTATTATACCTATAAATTCCTAGTATCTAGTTGAATTTTTGCAAATTGGCTTCGTGCCTATGATACTTATGCGAGCATTTGTATGCGTTAGTGTTGATGTTTGTTGTTCGAAGTTGACGCGAACTACTTTGTCTTAGTGTCCATCTTTTTGGTAATATTGTTGATTATGGGGATTTAATACATCTTTTTGTTGTGTATAAATGCAAAGTCTTACATTTAATAACTCTTTGAATACCAGCAATTACGCACTACCACGATTGATTCGTTTTTTTGTTCTTCAACTGTAGATGTATATTGACTATTTATTTGTTTTTGTTTCTTAGGATCCTTAGCTGACGCCTTATACAAAAAATTGTGGAGTGCCTGTGTCGGTCTTCTTGTCAATGTTTCCCATGAAGGGGAACGTGACTTCGTCAAGGGTAAGAAGGCAAGTGCACGTTTCAAGCTACCTTTGAGTGCTTTAATGAACATAAATTTCTATAGTTATTTGTATGTATCAAAGTTAAATAAGCCAAGTACTTTGAGATTTTATATTTCATACTTATTATATCAAATTACCAACTATATGATTGAATTTGAATCTGGATATTTCAGGCTGACCCAGAGACAGAAGAAGTATATGCTGACATAACACTATTGCCGGTTCAAAATGTCAGCTTATTGATGTGCCATACATCGAGGCACTGGATTGTTTAATGAATGTTAACTTTGAGTCAAATCCAGCCTCGAGAATCATACTCAACGTGATGGTATTTTAAGAAACGACTCGTTTAGTGATTTGGTGGATGAACTTCCCCACATTGCTTCACTGCCAAGGTTCTTGTTCGATCTTTCACAAATTGGTGAGATATTGAAGTGACTCGCGTTTGATGAGATATTGAACTTATGAGCATTATCTGTTTGTATAAAGAAAGTTGGCTCGTCGGAGTTTTATGTATATGTAATCTTTGCAATGCAAAATGTACAACCACCAATGCAAAAAGGAACAGTTGATCAGTTTCGGAAAGTTATAAATCAAATGCATAAAATTGTGTCTTCTAATTAACTACAGTATATATTACTCCGTATTAAAATATGTAATATGTATATATGTAGCTGCTTGGTAAATGCAAAAGCACTAGCAAAACCCATAGCTGGACAAGTAAAGCATTCATACAGAATACTCGTTTGATATTGACTTTTTGAGTTCAAATATTGTATTAATCAAGATCATTAAATATTTGTTATTACCTGATTAAAGTAATTATTGTACCTAGAACTACATATTGATAATAATATCACTTGTTATATTTTCGCACATTGGCTGTATAAGTATGACACTTATGCAAGGCACTTGTATGCGTTTGATGCTGATATTTGTTGTTGGAAATGGACCCAAACTACTTCGTTCCGTTGAGCTTGATCATGTGATTGTCTATGCCTGCATTCTGTTTTGTTAACAGGGTTTAATTAGTTGTTTTGGCAGCAAAACTGTGATTTCGTTTGTCAATATCCTTTTTTATAATATTGTTGATTATTATGGAACTTTAATACATCTTTTTGTTTCATGTTTCACGTATAAATAAATATGAAGTCTTTAATCAAATTTAAAACGAGCAAAGGTTATAAACTTCCCAAATGGGCTAACATTCAATAACTCAATGCTCAAACAGAGCCGACAGAAAGACAAATAAAAAGTTATTTTTCGAGTCTCATTTCACTTACTGTTGCCATAAAATTTCAGTATATTGTTGTTTAGATGGAGGGAGAAAGTTTGTACTGTGATATATTTGGGCCAGCCCAGTCCAACAACATTGAATTGAATGGAATTGGGTTGATCAAATGAATACTTGGTCAAGAATCAGCCATTTGTCAAAATCATATTCACACCATCAAACTAATATTGTCATAGTTTTACAAGGCCCAGAATGTTGTAAAAGAGTATTCATTTTCTTTGACTGTGTGTCAGTAATGGCTTCCCATTCATTAACTAGCAATTTTAGACTCCAAACTCTTTTTTCATCCACAACTCAACTGAATTCTGCTCTCAAATCTTCATCAAATAAGTTCCAACTGAGCATACCTACTACCAGATTTCAGTCATCATCGATCAGAGCAATGGGTTCTTCATCATCGTCATCTCAAAAACCAATATCCTCAACTCAAGGTCTTAATTTCTATTTATATGCTGATTATATGATGATTATAGTGTTGTCAGGTCACATGACATAAGTTTCTAATGTTGTGTATAGGGAGCTTGTTTCAAATTGATCCGATTTATTGATTTTTTTTAGGTGTTTACTAATGAGAATTTTGAAATCTAGCAGCCCTATAAAACTGATTCTGATTATTTGAGTATTTAGGGTTCATAAATCCTTTTAGAAAAGCAGCAAAATAATCAAATCATGTCTAATTCACTACTCTAAACAAGCACATCCAAATGCCCTCTGATAATTGTATACCTGAGGGTTGGGAATTAAGACTAATCGTGTAATTTCGTAAAATGAGGAGCTAATTTGGTCTGAATATTCAGATTCTTTCTATTTTTCATAATTTAATTTGATGTTTAATGTATTGCAGAGTCAGGAAATGCGGATTTTAAATCGATTAGTGATCAAGAATGGAAAAAGAAGCTTACTGGAGAACAGTTTTATGTAGCGCGCCAGAAGGGAACCGAGAGAGCCTTTTCTGGGTATGCTAATCACTAATCTTTCTTCATATATCTTCTTATACTGGTTTAAAATTGATGTAATTATACGGTATTGAATGATCAAAATCACTTTGTTGCCTGAAAAACATGTTATTCTCCCTTAACCTTTTATGTAGCTCGTATGAAATTTTTTATATGAAACAGGTTATTTGGCTCACATATAATATAATCAGATAATCAAATTGCCCAATAGGTCTCTAAGGTAACTGTCTCAAGATACGCTGCTAGTTAGGTTTGAACCCGAGACATCTTGTAAAGATATCAGGGCACCAATCACTAGGCTATATTGGGACGATTTATAAAATTAAGTTTTTTTTTCATTTTAAAGTTTTATTAATTTCATGTTCAGGGAATATTGGAACACCAAGACCCCTGGGATATACAACTGCATATGTTGTGACACTCCGCTATTCGAGTAAGTGATCTAACATAGTTACAAAGTAATAAACGATTCATGTTATGTTATATATGACATGAGTTGTTGATTTCTTATAAGGTCATCCACCAAGTTTGATAGTGGAACTGGTTGGCCATCATATTATGAGCCAATAGGAACAAATGTGAAGTCAAAGCTTGACCTATCGATCATTTTCATGCCTCGCCAAGAAGTTGTATGTGCAGTTTGTGATGCTCATCTTGGTCATGTTTTTGACGACGGTCCTCCACCCACTGGGAAGCGTTATTGCATCAACAGGTATCTGATTTTTGTGAAACTTATGTTGTTTATCGAACTGATATATTTGTTCTTTTTTTGTCATATTTTTGAGCAACTAATTGTTCATTTTTGTTTTTTTGGCAGTGCTTCCTTGAAATTAAACCCGAAGTAGGAGTCAATCTTGAGAACATAAGCCAATAAAACATTTTCTTTGTTTTTTACATGTTTTTTGTATTTTGTAAATGTATCTGTCCCAACAACAGTATATTATATTGGCAGTTTGGCAACAAATAAGATAAATAATCAAATGTTCGGGTTACAAGCTTTTTCATATCATATATTGAGAACATAAGCCAATAAAACATTTTCTTTGTTTTTTACATGTTTTTTGTATCTTGTAAATGTATCTGTCCCAACAACAGTATATTATATTGGCAGTTTGGCACCAAATAAGATAAATAATCAAATGTTCGGGTTACAAGCTTTTTCATATCATATAGAAATAAAAATGGCATACACAATTAGTTTACCATGGCATGATGTGTAAAGCGATAAACCAAAGTTTGCAACAAAAATGTATCAATGAACCATTCTATTTTTTATTTTTATTTTCTAGACATCAGTTTGGGATCACACAGATGACTTAACCACTCACACGTTCATCTCCCGTGATAAACTGCCCTGGAGGAAACTCGGACCAATCCGAGGGGATGACTGGTAAAACCCCCTCCTGGTTGCCCTCGCACTAATACGACCTGGGGTCAGGGATAACATTGAGTGAGTCGAACTCCTGACCCGCTAAGAGAGTCAGACCACGACCAGCTAAGCTACAACTCAATGTTTAAACCATTCTATTTTATTTGTTCTGTGCAGCTAAACTACAACTCAATGTTTAAACCATTCTATTTTATTTGTTCTGTGCTTACTATTTTCTGCTATTTGCATTTGAAATTTGGCAGCAAAATTCCTTTGTCATATTTTGGTGAATATTAATGAACAGTGTTAGAAATGTACTATGAATATATTTACGTGAAATGGTATAATTATACGTGTGATAAATTGTCTTAAATACTGTATAAAACTTCTTTTCATACAAAATAAAAAATAGATTACCAAGAAAATGATTTTTTTGAAATGACTTGGTTGTCGTTAACACGAGAAGAAGTATTATATAATAAAAAATATTCATTTTAAAATTAATTGACAAATAATTTATACGTAATACGACAATTCAGAAAAATCATAAGATAATAATAGTACGGAGTACTAATTTAAATTGATACAGTAAGAGCACTCCCAATGGAGAAGTTCCTCCATCTAAGTTCTCAGCGCCACATCAGCACTTCCTTTCCAGGACTAAACCCAGGACTAAACACTTCCAACCATGACACTCTTTCCTCAAATAAATTGAGACTTGCTATATTAATTAATTATTATGTGTACAAATTTTAGAACACCATGTACAAGCCAACAAACCAATTTCTTCCGTCCACAAAAATTTCAAAAAAGCACAAAGAGAATGGCGAGTAGGTGGACACATACCTGGGCGGAGCCCTAGGCGGGTGGCTACCATCAGCGCCCACGTGGGCTGGAGGTTGGGCGAGGCTCGGGACGGGAGCAATGGGAGCAATCTAACAGTTTAAACATTTATAAGAGTGGTAGTATCGGTTCCGTCCTCTACCCGTGAATGATCTCCGCCCTTCAAGGACTCTGTGACGATCGCTCCAAATCCATATGGACGAACACGTCATTCATCGATTTCATTGCGAGGTATTTGACCTCTATATGATACGTTTTATAAACATTGCATTCTTTTGAAAAGGCAAACCAAATATGAATATTTAAATCAAAGGTTTTCGACATCTGATGATTTCTACATATAGACAATCACTGTAAATAATAGTTTACAACAGTACTTCCGTTGACAATGCAGTCAAAATAAGATACATGGTGATGATTTGGTGAATGCAACGTTTTCTTGAAAAATATGCCATGTAAGACTCCATGCACATAGCTTGTCTATCATATAAGCAAACAGCAGAAGACTTCTAGGAAACCTGAGAATAAACATGCTAACAAGTGTCAACACAAAGGTTGGTGAGTTCATAGTTTGTATGTTTCGTATAATCTGTATATAAAGGTGGATCACAAGATTTCAGTTGTTTCATCCAGAAACGTTTATCAAAATATTCTACGAGATTGAGCACCCTGGTAACTAAGCTTTAACGTTTTAATAAGTACCCCTGTTTTAACATACATGCAACCAACATGTACAATACACGCAAACCAACGTGTACTAAACTCAAATAGCATACGTCTGTTTTATAGTTCAGGCTAGGGTTTCTATACCTGGAACAGACGGGGATGTCAAGCCCTATGGATCCATATATAACTACTCGCGCCCACCAGTTCTTATAACCGGCAGTTACTAGTTACCAAAGCTAAGGGATTTTCGGTTCAAACTCGGTGTAGAATTTAATATGTACTTGTATCCATTGCGTTTAAAATAAAGTGCATGTATTCTCAGCCCAAAAATATAGATTGCAAAAGCAATTAAAAGGGGAGCAAATGAAACTCACGCATATAAATATTGTATATCGGTTAATAAAGCATTTGCATGTATTCTCAGCCCAAAAATGTAGAGAGTAAAAGGGATCTTATGAAACTCACCTTAGCAGCATATAAAGTCGTTCACCAAAATGTGATCGAAACACGGATTACCAAATAACCGTAGATTTCAACGTATCAATATTGAGATTCAATATTGTAGGAAAGTACGTAGACGCAACGGAGATGATAAACACTAGGTTTGATTCACAAATATACCCCCGAACATTACCCATAATCTCTTTGGCAATAACCCATAATTTCCTTAGCTCTATCCCGCTTGAAAACCATTTTGAAAATGACACGCTCATGACCTCGTCGTAGTATTTTATGTATAATACTAATTAATAATAATAATAATAATAATAATAATAATAATAATAATATAATTAATAAATATAATACGGAGTAGGAATGAAATTAGAAGCACAAAACATCGACTTTTATAGATGTGGCCTGGACCAGACTGCCATGCGATCGCATGGCTTCCTAGGCCAAATCCCATGCGATCGCATGGGTGGGTTTTCCAGCTCACATTGTTTTTGTAATCTAGCTTGTCGACATAATAAATAAATATAAATATAATATATATAATTTATATAATTAATTATATATTATATTAAATTTATGTGCATAGTTGACTTGTAATTTTTGTTCCAATAAGTCGTACGTCGTCACTCGACTTATGTCCTGGTTCCGGTTTTTCGAACGCCCTTTCGTACGCTGAGAAAACTAGTACTTTTCGTTTCGTGACTCGTACCTTTGTCAAAATATGAACTTAATCATTGATAACTATGTCACTCTAAGTGTAACTTTAATCAATTAAGTGATTTTCGAAAACACTGTAGCATTTTGGGTACTGTAGCAATTTGAAAATACTGTAGCAAATTAGTGTTTTACTTGTTCATCTTAAACGTTTTAGTTCAATTATCTAAATATCAATCGAATTAACAAACGAATGTTACTATCGTTTACTAAATAACTTGAAATTATATATATGTATATATCTTTTTAATATACATAAATCAGTTTTTAAAGACACATTGAAAGTTATTTATAAATAAATTTTAATAATAAATATTTCAACTTATCATATATATTCAAATAGATATTTAAACCAATAAGTTTAATGTACGGTATCAAACAATTAATACATTGTTACCTTTTCAAGTTATAGTATATATGTATCTATTTACATATAATTGTTCGCGAATCATCGAAAACAACCGAAAGGTATTTGAATATATGAAAGTAGTTCAAAAAAATTTAGATTCAGTTTTACAGACTTGGCTTATCGCATCAGAAATGTTAATCATACAAAGATTAAGTTTAAATTTGATCAGAAATTTTCGGGTCATCACAGACTCCAATACTAGCAATTAGTCCTTGAAGGGTCGTTGAAGACCCGTACTCCAAAATGTCGTTGCACAGCAAATTCGATCACGGAAGCAAAACAATTTTTTGTTATACATAATGCTTTTAAACTTGTACCCGTAAATAATTAATTAATTTAGTGGGTGTGATGAGTACGTCATGATTGCTAGTATTTAGTGGTTGGTTAGTGATGAAAAGAATGTGCTGATGTGACGCTAATGTGGCATTATGTAATTCCATGATCGACTGTCATGATTAAGAGTGGTATATATATATATATATATATATATATATATATATATATATATATATATATATATATATATATATTATATAAGAAGATGCCTCTTTTTACTGTAGCAGATCTAATGCCCGCCACGTGTCAGCCTTCTTTGATTTCCTTGAGTTTTCTTTTATTTTTACCATCAGCCATCTGCCTTTGAAATGTATGAAACAAAAGAGACCAATTTCTATTACTTTAAATATGTCACATGCCCCTTTAATTTCTCATTGGTTAAATAGTAACCGTACTAAACAAGAAAACATGCCACGTTTCTTTCATTTCTGTACCTAACAGCTGCGTGTTTGTTTCTTTTCTGACTCAGCTTCACCCCGTTGTATATATCTATCTATTATGTTTTACCTTCTCTTTTCAACTCTTTCATTCTTCAATGAACTGGTATTATCATGAAATACGAAATCGAAATTTCTTTTACGTATTTAATTAATATATTTTGCTGCTTACTTTTATTTTGGATGATATATGGATGATTTCAGTAATATCTAAAGTTTAGTTTGTTTATTGATTTCCTTCATTTTGACGCTTTGGTTTCAGATTTGGGCGTACCCAAATATATTAAATTTGAATTGTTGCTCAACTAGCTCATCACCAGTTTTCCTTTCAGCTCAAACTGGGGTCTTAAATGTTTTCGCATAGACTATCGGTGGTTCATCGGTGTGAGGAGGCGGTATTTATGACGACGGCTAAGGTGGTTGTTAAGGTGGCGAGGGTGAAGGACGTGGGGGTAGGCGCATGTGGAAATTGCTATGAGGTATCTAAAAGAAGATTTAGTATATTTGTCTTCATATTTCGTTGTGTGTTTATCTTAAATGGATGTCATGAGATATTTGAACATCGTTAGTTTGAAAATGAAACATTTTATGCAGAAGTTAATTGGAAGCGAACATCTATAGTTTGATTTGGAGGCTACTGGATTTATGACAGAAGTCAAGTAAAGTTGGCTTGAGATTTATAATTTAAGTGGAAGGAGCATATTGTTTATTTTTTCGTGTGCTTGTAATGTTTTCATCATGTTAGTGTTTGAAATTGGCATGCGATTGTTAATTCGGATTTATTGTAATGTATATTTTCCTTTTTAATTTTGGATTTACTGGTTTATTTTTTCGTGTGCTTGTAATGTTTTCATCATGTAAGTGTTTGAAATTGGCATGCGATTGTTAATTCTGATTTATTGTAATGTATATTTTCCTTTTTAATTTTGGATTTACTGGTTTAATTCAACTTGTAATTTTGTGATAACACTATAACCAACGATTGGTGGATGCAAACCAGGCCGATTAAAGGCATCAGCAACATTCTCATGGGCTGTGCGTATGCACAGCCATAGACTTACTAGTGTATATATATAGTGGTCCAACAGCTAATCAAAATTTGATTGTAAACATTTGCATGCTTATCACGTTTTTTAAAAGCTATTCGTACATACTTAAAAAGTTTATCTAAACGTAAGTATTATCTTTTTACCTTTTCCTTAAAAATAACTTTCTATTAAAAATATCAAAATATCAATTATTGATTTTGATGTTTTATAGTTTTGACCTTTCTTGACTCGATCACAAGGTACACCGACGATAACCACCATGGCCTCAATTTCACCGTCAACACCATGGAATGCACGATCCCGGGCCACCACAAACGACCGTCCGAATCTAAAATCCATCATTAATTTATCAACCCCCAATTTCTCAAAAACAAAAAAGTTTTCATCTTTAATCGCCAACTCAGCCTCCGGCAAGACCCCTCCACCGCCACCAATTTCTCCGCCACTGGTAGTCGTCGGATCAGCCAACGCCGACATCTACGTAGAAATCGACAGACTCCCAAAAGAAGGTGAAACATTATCAGCTAAAACAGGGCAAACCCTAGCTGGTGGAAAAGGGGCTAATCAAGCAGTATGCGGTGGAATGCTGTGTTACCCGACTTACTTTGTGGGTCGGGTCGGGTCAGATGCACATGGGAAATTGATAATTGATGCACTTGAAAAAGGTGGTGTGAAGATTGATTGTTTGGATGAAGTTTCAGAAGTGCCAACTGGACATGCTGTTGTCATGCTTCAATCTGATGGACAAAATTCAATTATTATTGTTGGTGGTGCTAATATGTTTGGTTGGAATGATCATTTGGATAATAATGATTTGGATATTGTTAAAAATGCTGGAATTGTTTTGCTTCAAAGAGAGATTCCTGATTCTGTTAATATTCAAGTTGCAAAGGTGATTACTTTCTTCATGTTTATAGTTTAGTGTTCGATAATATATGTATATATGTATGTATATAGGGTGAGGTTCAATACAGAACCAAAAAACTACAGAACCAACTAATGTGCATAGAAATACACTTGTGCACAATGGAGCACGTTAAAAAAGCTTTATATATGTGCAAAAAAAAAAATACACTTGTGCACAATGGTGCACATTAAAAAAGTTATGTATTGAACCTTTGGTTGTATATATAACTACATTGTTGATACTGTAATATGGTAGTATGGTTTATGATTATAGGCTGCAAGAAGTGCAGGTGTACTGGTAATTCTTGATGCCGGAGGAATGGATGCTCCTATTCCGTTTGAGTTATTAAAACATGTTGATATATTGAGTCCGAACGAAAGTGAACTTGCTCGTTTAACAGGAATGGAAACCGAAAGCTTTGAACAGATTAGTCTGGCTGTAGCTAAATGTCACAAATTTGTGAGCTTTTTGTCACGTAGTTTAGAATATTAGAGAGAACTGAAACTATATTAATTAATTGTTGTTCGGGTGTGAAATATGTTATCAGGGTGTGAAGGAAGTTCTTGTGAAACTCGGTGGGAGAGGATCGGTTTTATTTACCGAAGGAGAAGAACCGATTAAACAAGGGATTATCGAAGCTGAAAAAGTACTTGACACAACTGGTGCAGGTGACACTTTCACTGCTGCTTATGCTGTTGCTTTTGTGGAAGGGAAACCTAAAGCTGAATGCTTAAGATTTGCCGGTGAGTGTAATCTTGTTTCATGTTATTGGGTGGCAACTTTGACCCATTTACTTATGGTTGCGTTAATTCAAGTTTTCAACTGTAGGTAAATAATTATAGTAATATTAAATAATAAAAATACAATAAAAATTAGATTTTCCTAATAACAAACCTTAGGGCTGTCATTGAGGTGCATTAGTGTGTTATACCAAGTGGTTAACGTTGACTTTTAAATGGCGGTTATTAAAAAGTACAAGTCTTTTTGCACCTTAATTACAGCCCTAAGAGCTGTTGTTAAAAACATTCTAAAAAGTTACTTATATGAAAACATGTCAAATTGGGCGCACGTGCCAAGCTACCCGGAAGGTAAGTGCATTTAATGTATAAAACCTGCTAATCATTTAATAAAAATGTTGATTGTTTATAGTTGTACATAGTTATTTAACCATGTTTTGACATTCTAAATGTTGGTGTATCAAGATTACCTGATTTTACCTGTGACCCAGCTAGCTGGACATGTCCATTTTGCCACTTTTACTTGATAACTTGTATCGTTTCTCTTTATTTTAAATTTTTGGTTAAAGTTAATATAATTTATTTTGATGAACAGCTGCTGCAGCGTCTCTTTGTGTTCAAGTGAAGGGAGCCATACCGAGCATGCCTCGTAGAAAAGCAGTCTTGGATCTTCTTCAGTCTATTTAGAGAAAATAAATATATTTCATTCGCGTACTCAATAAGGTATAATTCAATTTTTTTTCTTTTAGACACTGTTTATTTGCATAAGAACCAAGTGTGTTGCTATATAAATCAACTAATTAATCCTCCTTTTGTTTTATGCTGTGCCCATTGAACACACACAATGTCCTACATATCGACTTGAAGTCTTGTGAAAGAAATAAAATAATAAAAATTGAAGAAAAAGTTTACTCTATTTGAACCTTTTTCTATCTTTATCTTTTTTGAATGTCTCCTTTAAAGTCCATTATTATTGTACGATATTACTTTTATTAGCGTATATAATTCAACCTCAATCAGGCATCACAAACACTAGCTTACCGTTCAACTATTTCTTCAAGAAACTAAAAATGGCTTTATGTTTCATATTCCTTCTTATGCTTCTACATACTCATTTATCTCTTCATTCAAAAATCGAAGGTTAAGATTTCAATCTTTTATCGACTGTTTTCACATTCTACATTGTACTGTATCTTTTTACTGACAAGTTGAAATTGGTTAGCAGACACCGAGATTGGCAAATTCAGTACCTTAAAATCAAATGATAAGGTAAAAGATTATATTTGTATTTTTCATTGTTTCTAGTCTTTCGATATATTTTATGTGTAAAATCTTTTTTTTTTTTTTTCTATTTCGTTTAGTCGTTAACAGAGGATAACAGTGGCAGGGAGTTGCATGAAGTACATTCAGGACCAAATCCCATCAGTAATTCCTTCACAGAACAATTTCCTGATGTAAACATAGAAACTGTGCCTTGACTTTTTATTTTTATTTTTTATTTTTAATATACTGTTAGCTCAATAATAAAGTGAACTATTCTTTCGCCCTTCAAACTTTGATATCGTTTTGGCCTATCAAGTCAATTGCAAATGCACTGCTCGAAAGTGAAAGTACTTGGCCTGTGAAAGTGGTCTCAGTTGGTTACTTTCAACGAATGTGGCCTGAGTCATAACCACATTCATAATTCAATGAATGGTCTATTAAAAGTTTGTTTTTATTAGTTGTATTCGTCTTATATTTTGGCCAAACTAGTCCCATATAAAACGTCCTACAGGCAAATTTTGAGCGTTCCTGCTTGCAGGCGTCACCTTGGATCCATATTGAAAAAATATCTTGTTCCTACTACATGAATAAATGGTGGATTTAAAAAAATAAAAAAAAATCTTGTTGGAGACATGAATGTCTTTATTCCCACATCAACTTTAAAATTAGTCAAGAGAATCTTTTAAAGGAAATAGTTGGAACTAGTTCACCTTTTTTTAGTGAATTCATAGATATTGAGATCTTATATGTATCTATGCCTCTGTATGGTGGCATCTTTGTAAATAACCATCATTTTACCAAATAATCAAAGAGAGATGTTTTTTAAGACAAACAGAAAATGTTATGCGTGGCAACCTATATGAGATGCTCCGACTACTTTCAAATCGTGTATGAGCAGGGCTGGGAAAGCATAGATGGGGCATTTATAATTTGAAGTATTTGGGATATTCGTCAAAATATACTTTTTTTAAAAAATTTCATTCAAAATACACTTTTTAAAAAAAATTAGTCTTTTTACACCATTAGGTCGACCAACAATATGGTCGACCACCCCTTTACTTGGTCGACCACCTCATTTTACAAGGTGGTCGACTAAACTTCAATAAGAGCATGGTCGACTACTATGTAAACATGGTCGATTACCACCTCAATTGGCTATGGTCGACCACAAAGCAAAAAAACAACGCGGACGACCAACTCACTGGTCGACTTCCCTGTATTCAGGTTTCACGCATTCCGAAATCTGCAAAATTCGTGCAAGTATAACAGTTTTTAGTGACACTTTTTTAAATTTTTTTTTAAAAAAGGTGTATTTTGAGAAAGTGTAACAGTTTTTTTTTTTTTTTTTTTTTCAAATGTGAGAATATATTAAAATCAACAAAGATTACAAACCAAGTGCAGGGTATAACCTAACCCAAATGCAACCTAAAACAAGGCAAATAAACCCAAAACACAAGGCAAACAAAACAACCCATACAACTACCAAAACAAGAACTATGCCAGCAAGAGCATATTATCACCAATCTTCAAATCACATCTCCTAGCCACAGCCTGCACATTCGACGAGTTCCTGATTTTAATTCCACTCAGCTTAAACCTGATATGGTCTTTAATATCCTTGCATATTTCTTCCACACTCTTCTTGCACTTTTTGAAGAGTCTATTATTCCTTTCAATCCACACATAGTATACAGTTGCACCAATAGCAATACGATTTAGAACATTTCTAATATCTTTCAAAGAGGGATACCTAGCCAAATCCTGTACAATCTACAGTAACTCATTTTGTTGCCCTTTATACACCAACAACTTTTTAATATCTTCCCATATCAAGCTGGTTACATCACATTGAAAGAACAAATGAGCATGTGAGTCCTCTTGCTTACCACAAAAACAGCAACTGAAATTTTCATTAGGCATCCATCTTTTGATTCTGTCATGAGTAGCTAATCTCCTTTGAATTGCTAACCACAAAATAAACGAATGCTTAGGGGTAATCTGTGGATACCAAATAACATGATACCACTCAACTTCATTACCAACACACCCTAGATCTTTCCACACCTGGCCTGTTGAAAAAGGTTTAAGCTTGTGATCATTAGATATCCACCAAAAAACACCATTGTGATCTCTATGAACATGAGGTTTAATGAAGTCTCTTTTTTTTTTTTTTTTTTAAAGCAAGTAAAACTTTCATTCATATAATGGATAATTACAAAGCCCTATGATCTATACAATATGGAGATGCAATGTATTATGTAAAAAGTACGATAAAAAACAGGAACACACGAAAAAACATGAACGTAGAGACATTAAACACCGCGGCACTTGAATGAGATCAAGCTGGGTAGGAGTAGACAGACAGTACCGCACTTGCGATGACAAAGTTGACTACTACTACACATTTAACCAAGTGAATAATGGGGATCTAAGACATGTCTTCGTGCGTCTATGCTGGCTTTGAGGCCGAATTAGCCGATACCCATTCTTTGAATGTTCAAGGATGTGTAAAACGATGGGTTGATGAGCCATTGGTGCCATTCTAATGATGATTTCTTTGATCTTTTGGAAAACCATGAAAAAGTTTGTGCTTGGATCTCGGAGAGTATAGTGGCGGGGCACCAATCTTTTTTGCTAAAGACCTTGGCGTTACGGTTCTTCCATATCATGTAGATTGTGGTCCATTTTGTCACTTGCCAGATGTATTTACCAAGGGTCGATGTGGTGAATGTTTGATCCGTTAATGTTGTGTCATGGAGGTTGGAGAACGTGTTTATGGGGAGGTTCCACCAAGCTAGGACTGAGTTCCAAGTTGCTTCAGTTACAGTGCATTGGAATAAAATATGTTCCATGGATTCAACATGTGAGTTGCAAAGTGGACAAAGTATGGTATCGAGATCGATGTTTCGCTTGTCGAGTTCAACTCTAGTCGGGATTCTACCTAGTATGACCCTCCAAATGAATATGTTGATTTTTTGCGGTATGAGTTTGTTTCTTGGTGTTTTGAAGGTTGGGGTAGGTGTTTCGAGTTTGAGATTGTCGAGAATTGATGAGAGGGATTTTGTAGTGAATAATCCGGAATTATCTAAGTTCCACTTCCAAGTATCGGGGTTATCGGAAAGGTTAATGGAAGAAAGAAGGTTGTTTAGTTCCGACATTTCGTTAAGTGATCGTCCGTAAGGTTCTCGATTCCAATTCCAAGTTCCGGAGGTACGCGAGTTAGAAGACGATATGCGTTCCGAGACTAATGCATTTTGATTTGATTCAAGCATGAAAAGCCTTCTGAATTGATTGCTAAAAGTTTCGTTTCCGCACCATTTTTCAAGCCAAAATTTGGTGTTGTTTCCATTCCCTAGGCGCTTTGTTATTGAGTTGGATAAATTAGCACCGAGGTTGTCTGCGATTTTACCTGTCTTGATGATTTCATTCCAAATTGTGGAACCTGCAACATTTCTAGAAAAAACGTTAGTAACAACCCCTCCCCCCTCCCCGTATATGCTCGAAATTATTTTAACCCATAATGCATTTTTTTCGTTATAAAATCTCCACCACCATTTACATAGTAGGGATATGTTTTTTGCAGAAAAGAGATCCGATGTTCAACCCACCTTTATCGTAAGGTAAGAGGATGTGTTCCCATTTAATCCAGTTTATTTTGCTTTCAGATTCCGAGCCACCCCAGAAAAATTTTCTTCTTTTTGATTCAAGTATGTTAATTATTTTTACTGGAGCGTGGAATAAGGAGAAGTAGTAGAGTGGGGTACTTGATAGGACGGATTTGATTAGGGTGAGGCGGCCACCATATGATATGGACTTTGCTTTCCAGTCAGAAAGACGTTTGTCGAATTTATCAATGATCGGCTGCCATGAGGATGCTTTATTAGAGGGAGTCCCAATCGGGAGTCCAAGGTATGTGAATGGGGTGGATCCGGCAGAGCAGTCGATATACTTAGCCATCTCCTCGACGTCGTTTTTTTTACGCCAATCCAATAGAGGTTACTTTTTTTAAGGTTTACTTTTAAGCCGGATATGTTTTCGAAGCATTTTAATAATTTGGAAATATTTTTCGCATTCCGTTTGCTCCATTCGCCAAAGAAGATTGTATCATCCGCATATTGGAGATGGGATACCACAATCTTGTCATGGCCAACACAAATACCGCGGAATTGGTCATTTGCTATGGCACATTTGGCGAGAATGTTGAGACCTTCCGCCGCGATAATGAACAGGAACGGTGAAATAGGATCACCTTGGCGGATACCTCTACCAGGGGAGAATTCCATGGTCGGGGAACCATTGATGAGGATGGAGATTGTAGAAGAGGAGAGGCATGTGTGGATGAAGCTGATCCATTTAGTGCCGAATCCCATACTTTTCATGGTATCAAAAAGGAAGTCCCACTCGATGCAGTCGAATGCCTTTTCGAAATCCACTTTAAATATGAGACCCTTTTGTTTTTTTCTTTTTAATTCGTCTATTATTTCGTTTGCTATTAGGACGCTGTCAAGGATGTATCTTCCTTTGAGGATGGCGGTCTGTTCTGTGCCAATAATTTTGTGAATTACTTTTGAGAGTCTGTTGGAAAGGATTTTTGTGAGGATTTTGTAATAGCTTCCGATTAAGTAGATACGACGATATTCATTGAGACCGATTGGGTTGGATTTTTTTGGGATTAGTGTGAAGAAAGAGGCGTTACAACCCTTAGAGATTTCGGAATTGCACCAAAACCAATCAAGTGCTTTGATGAGGTCCTCTTTTATCAACCACCAATATTTTTTAAAGAATTTCATATTGAAGCCATCCGGGCCGGGAGCTTTTGAGCTGTCACAGCCACTAAGTGCATCCCACACTTCACTTTCGGAGAATCGGGCTTCAAGTATGAGATTGTCTGTATCGTTTATGTAATTGCGATTGGGGTCGTTTTCAAAAGGGCAATTTCCTTTGCGTTTTTTTTATTTGAATAGTGTCTCAAAGTATTTTAATGCCTCATTTTTTATTATGTGGGGATCTTCGGACCATGCTCCATTTAATGAGATGCCGCGGATGTTGTTTTTGTTGGCTCATCTTTTAATGAAGTTATGGAAATATTTAGTGTTTTCGTCACCTTCTAGATTCCATTTAATTCGGGCTCTTTGTTTTAACATGTTGTTTTTCTTTTTTTTCTTTTCGATGTGTTGGACCTTTTCGTTTATCCAGTTTTTATGTTCGAATTCAGTTAGTTGTCTGGTTTCTGCAATTTTTTCCCATTCATTTGAGGCATCAAGGTGCGAAATGATTTCGGAGTCAAGGTTGCTAAGTTGGAGACTACACTTTTTAAGTTCAAGTTTTACGTTTTTTAGTTTATTACGAAACATACAGTCAGGTCGATTTCCGTTAACTGAGATTTGCCATGTGTTTTTGATGATGTCATCGGCATTTTTTAGTTTAAGCCATGAGTTGAAAACACGGGTAGGTTTTGGTCCAAAGTCAGTGAAGGAGTTTTTTTAATAAGATCGGGCAATGATCGGAAAGGTCACGTTCGAGGGTTTTTGAGGAGATATCTGGCCAAATGTTAAGGATAGTTTCGGAGATAAGGAATCTGTCGAGTTTGCTGAATTTTTGTGTGTTGAGGCACATGCGTGTGAATTTCTTTCCGCCTAGTGGAAGATCGATTAAGTTAGCGCTATTTATGAAGTTGTAAAATTTATCGGCCCAAGTTTGTTTGAAGTAGCAATTTAAGCGTTCAGAGTTAGATCTAACTTCATTAAAGTCACCGAAGATAATGTGGGGAACATCAATGGAATCAATTAATTTTGAAAGTTCGGACCAAAATCTTAATTTTTTTACGTGTGAATGTTGGCCATATACGTTTATCATAATCATATCGGTGTGTGACCCTGCCCATTTCCCTTTAATTGCGATAAAAAATTCCCCTTCAATGGCGGAGTCAAATATGAAAGAAGACGAGTCCCAAATTAATAATAAACCCCTCGAAGCCCCGAGTGAGTCTTTTTGTATGAATTTAAAATTTGTGTTATACCAAAAGGATTCGATTAAAGAGTCATCGGATTGACCACATTTTGTTTCTTGTAGCCCGAGGATGACCGTATTTTCTTTTTGACAAATTTGTTTGAGCCAATTGATTTTATCCGTTTGACCCAACCCGCGAATATTTAATGAAATGCAACACATTATAAAAAACTTACCAACGAATGGAGATGGTGGAAGATCAAAATTCGGGTTCCCATCGGATGCCGATGCCAAGCCCGAATTCGGTTGTGTCTTTGGTGCTACTCGTTATCTTGTTGGAATTGTGGCTCGTGTTGTCTTCTTTAGGCTTTGTTACTGCTTTTGAGGCGTTCCCGGACAGTTTGAAAGTGGAGTTTGTTTTGCGGTTGAGTTGGAAAAACTTTAGTTTTTGTCCGCTTCTCGCGCAATGCTTTATGTATAAGAAGTCTCTTAAAGTCAATAATTTTCTCCTGCCCCAGCTATAACTGAGTTCATACCTAACATCCCAAAACTCTTTACCTTTAAGCTTCACAACATTAACCCACTGCCACCATAAAGACTCATGCTTGCATATAATTTTCCAAACCTGTTTTATCAGTAACACTTCATTCCAAAGTTTGAGAGGCTTCAAACCTAAACTACCCTGATTCTTAGGCCTGCAAATGAGCTTCCATGCAACTTTAGCTCTACCCTTACAACTCTGATCATTAGCCCAAAGGAAATTCCTCACCAATTTTTCAATTTCTTTTATAACAAGTTGAGGAATTGTGTAGACTGGGGCCCAATAAACTTGCATAGATGTAAGGACAGAAGAGATGAGTTGAAGTCTGCCTGCATAAGATAGGTTTTTATTCCTCCAACATCCAACCTTCTCCCTAATTTTATCCACCACGTTTTTGCAATCACTTACACCCAAACGTTTAGCAAGTAAAGGGACTCCCAAATACTTCACTGGTAACTTGCCCACCTCAAATGACATCAAATTCAAAATATCATTTCTGACATTTGGTTTAACACTACCAAAGAAGATAGTACTCTTTTGCATATTAGGAAATAGACCTGATATGGAGCTAAACTCTTCTAATCCTTTCTTTATCACTGAAACATATCCAACATCTCCCTTGCACAACATGAGAAGATCATCAGCAAAACAAATATGGGAAATTTTAAGCTGTTTACAACCAAAATGATATTTAAACACCCTTGACTTCTTGATATGTTAACCATCACAAGATTTAAAACCTCCATGACAAGTGTAAAAAGGTAGGGAGACATAGGATCTCTTTGCCTTAACCCCCTACCCCCTTTGAAATAACCATGAATTTCCCCATTCACACAAATAGAAAATGTAGCACATGTAACACATGTCATGATCCAGGATATCATTTTTTTCATGGAATCCAAAACCAATCAAAATGCTCCTCAGGAAGTTCCAATTAACAGTGTCATAAGCTTTTTGAATATCTATTTTCATGGCACATCTCTTAGGCCCATTCACTCTGCCATAAACCCTTAACAATTCCTGCGTAAGAAGAATGTTGTCTTGAATAGACCTACCAGGAATAAAGGCACTTTGATTCGTGTTAACAAGCTTACTCAGACCCCTCTTCATCCTATCTGTTATAATTTTGCTAATTGCTTTATACAGCACATTACAACATGCTATTGGTCTAAAGTCCGAGACCTTATTAGGGGTATCAATCTTTGGAATTAAAGCAAGTAGTGTTGAATTTACTTCACCCAATAGCTTCCCAGTATGAAAGAAATCTTTGATAGCATAGCAAACTTCATTACCAATGATTGGCCAAGCTTTTTTAAAGAAACAAGAGGTGAAACTATCTGGCCCAGAAGCCTTATCACTGTCTATACCAAAAATTGCATCCTTTATCTCTTCACTTGTAACATCAGTCACCATGGAATTAGCTTCAACTCTATTCAAAGTAGTACTAAACAGATCACCATTATGATCTAAAGGATGAACATTACATGATTTGCCCAAAAAGTTTTTGAAATACTCCACAACTTGAGCTGCAACTTCAACCCCACAGAACCTTTGACCTTGTCCATTACATATACTGTCAACCCTATCCTTATTCTTCCTAAACTTCAGAACACTATGAAAATATTTAGTGTTCTTATCACCATCTACCATCCATTTCAATCTAACCTTTTGTCTAAGAATTTGCATTTCATCCTTACAGGCCTCCTGATACTCATTTAGAATATGAATGGCAGCTATCTTCAACTCTTTATCACAAGGGTTAGCATTAACCTCAGCTTGACTCTTCTTAAGTTTTTCCTTTAATTCCTTTACCTTAGTAAAGATATTACCATTCTTCCAATTCAATCTGTAAGTAATTTGAGTTTCTTAACCACTCTAAACATGGCATGACCAGCTATATCAATATTCCATCCCTTTTCAACCACTTGAAGGAATTCATCTTTTTCAACAATATAGTTCATAATCCTAAAAGATTTAGGTTTATGAAACAAAGCATCAGGCATTTTCAATACAGCAGGGCTGTGATCTGATATTAAGTAAGGGTGAAAAATAACATGAGCATCATTAAACTTACTAAGAAACTCCTCATTTACCATAACCCTAT
This sequence comes from Rutidosis leptorrhynchoides, assembly GCF_046630445.1. Lineage (NCBI taxonomy): Eukaryota > Viridiplantae > Streptophyta > Magnoliopsida > Asterales > Asteraceae > Rutidosis > Rutidosis leptorrhynchoides. Next base: position 19,313,812 of record NC_092338.1, read on the forward strand.
CCAACTTCTTCAATGTATCACAGTTTGGATTTTTTAATGATTTAGTCCAAGTAAATTGAAAACCGGAGCTACTTAGATCCTCAACTTCAATGTTATTCACACAAGATTGAAACTCCTTCATCTCCTCAGACAAATGAGAACATCCTGCACTATGTTCATCAACCTTTAAAGTGACATTAAAATCACCCATCATTACCTAAGGGAATCCAGTACTAAAGGCCTTTTGACTAATTAATTCAGTCCAAAGAACTCTTCTTTCAGACCCCTTGTTGCTAGCATAGACAAAACTACAAAAGAATTTTGCCCTATCAATAACAGTCTCAACAAGACAAAAGGTAACTTGTTTAATCATGTGAATGACCATGACCTTAACCTTATTGGGATCCCAACCAATCACCATTCTGCAACAAGTAGGACTAAACTGCACATTTAAGATCCATTCCCATCTCTCAAACATATAATTACTAGCATTCTTAACAGTTTTGGTTTTAAGATGAGTTTCCAAAACTGCACATATACTCAAGTGTTCCTCCTTAATTAAATTCCTCACTTCATTCTGTTTATCTATATTATTAGCCCCTCTAATATTCCAAGAAGCTATTTTTAATTCCATCATAAATACAAGAAAATGAGTATTAAGTCATACCAGAATAGAGGGGTCTCCATGTAGTGACCCGAACTTTTCCATATTTATATATATATTAAATGAAATTGTTATTTACATGATTAAGTGTTTCCAACATGTTAAGCAATCAAACTTGTTAAGACTTGATTAATTGAAATAGGTTTCATATAGACAATTGACCACCCAAGTTGACCTGTGATTCACGAACGTTAAAACTTGTAAAACCTATACGATGACATATATATGGTTATATATATAGTTAACATGATTTTATTATAAGTATGTATCTCATTAGGTATTTTAACAATGAGTTATATACATAAAAATGAGACTATTAATTTAAGAAACTCGAAAACGATATATATAACGATTATCGTTATAACAACGTCTTACTAGGTACATATGAATCATATTAAGATATTGATACACTTGGTTAATTATGTTAAATGATAAGTAAATATATTATTAAGTGTATTAACAATGAAATACATATGTAAAAATAAGACTACTAACTTAGTGATTTCGAAACGAGACATATATGTAACGATTATCGTTGTAACGACATTTAACTGTATATATATCATACTAAGATATATTATATATCATAATATCATGATAATATAACAATTTAACATCTCATTTGTTATAATAAACAATGGGTTAACAACATTCAACAAGATCGTTAACCTAAAGGTTTCAAAACAATATTTACATGTAACGACTAACGATGACTTAACGACTCAGTTAAAATGTATATACATGTAGTGTTTTAATATGTATTCATACACTTTTGAAAGACTTCAAGACACTTATCAAAATACTTCTAATTAACAAAAATGCTTACAATTACATCCTCGTTCAGTTTCATCAACAATTCTACTCGTATGCACCCGTATTCGTACTCGTACAATACACAGCTTTTAGATGTATGTACTATTGGTATATACACTCCAATGATCAGCTCTTAGCAGCCCATGTGAGTCACCTAACACATGTGGGAACCATCATTTGGCAACTAGCATGAAATATCTCATAAAATTACAAAAATATGAGTAATCATTCATGACTTATTTACATGAAAACAAAATTACATATCCTTTATATCTAATCCATACACCAACGACCAAAAATACCTACAAACACTTTCATTCTTCAATTTTATTCATCTAATTGATCTCTCTCAAGTTCTATCTTCAAGTTCTAAGTGTTCTTCATAAATTCCAAAAGTTCTAGTTTCATAAAATCAAGAATACTTCCAAGATTGCAAGTTTACTTCCAAGTTTTCTAAATCCATTCCAAGTAATCATTTAAGATCAAGAAACCTTTGTTACTTACAGTAGGTTATCTTTCTAATACAAGGTAATAATCATATTCAAACTTTAATTCAATTTCTATAACTATAACAATCTTATTTCGAGTGGAAATCTTACTTGAAATTGTTTTCGTGTCATGATTCTGCTTCAAGAACTTTCAAGCCATCCAAGGATCCTTTGAAGCTAGATCTATTTTTTTCATTTTCAGTAGGTTTATCCAAGGAATTTGACGTAGTAATGATGTTCATAACATCATTCGATTCATACATATAAAACTATCTTATTCGAAGGTTTAAACTTGTAATCACTAGAACATAGTTTAGTTAATTCTAAACTTGTTCGCAAATAAAAGTTAATCCTTCTAACTTGACTTTTAAAATTAACTAAACACATGTTCTATATCTATATGATATGCTAACTTAATGATTTAAAACCTGGAAACACGAAAAACACCGTAAAACCGGATTTACGCTGTCGTAGTAACACCGCGGGCTGTTTTGGGTTAGTTAATTAAAAACTATGATAAACTTTGATTTAAAAGTTGTTATTCTGATAAAATGATTTTTATTATGAACATGAAACTATATCCAAAAATTATGGTTAAATTCAAAGTGGAAGTATGTTTTCTAAAATGGTCATCTAGACGTCGTTCTTTCGACTGAAATGACTACCTTTACAAAAATGACTTGTAACTTATTTTTCCGACTATAAAACTATACTTTTTCTGTTTAGATTCATAAAATAGAGTTCAATATGAAACCATAGCAATTTGATTCACTCAAAACGGATTTAAAATGAAGAAGTTATGGGTAAAACAAGATTGGATAATTTTTCTCATTTTAGCTACGTGAAAATTGGTAACAAATCTATTCCAACTATAACTTAATCAACTTGTATTGTATATTATGTAATCTTGAGATACCATAGACACGTATACAATGTTTCGACCTATCATGTCGACACATCTATATATATTTCGGAACAACCATAGACACTCTATATGTGAATGTTGGAGTTAACTATACAGGGTTGAGGTTGATTCCAAAATATATATAGTCTGAGTTGTGATCAATACTGAGATAGTATACACTGGGTCGTGGATTGATTCAAGATAATATTTATCGATTTATTTCTGTACATCTAACTATGGACAACTAGTTGTAGGTTACTAACGAGGACAGCTGACTTAATAAACTTAAAACATCAAAATGTATTAAAAGTGTTGTAAATATATTTTGACCATACTTTGATATATATGTACATATTTGTTATAGGTTCGTGAATCGACCAGTGACCAAGTCTTACTTCCCGACGAAGTAAAAAAATCTGTAAAAGTGAGTTATAGTCCCACTTTTAAAATCTAATATTTTTGGGATGAGAATACATGCAGGTTTTATAAATGATTTACAAAATAGATACAAGTACGTGAAACTAAATTCTATGGTTGAATTATCGAAATACAATATGCCCCTTTTTATTAAGTCTGGTAATCTAAGAATTAGGGAACAGACACCCTAATTGACGCGAATCCTAAAGATAGATCTATTGGGCCTAACAAACCCCATCCAAAGTACCGGATGCTTTAGTACTTCAAAATTTATATCATATCCGAAGGGTGTCCCGGAATGATGGGGATATTCTTAAATATGCATCTTGTTAATGTCGGTTACCAGGTGTTCACCATATGAATGATTTTTATCTCTATGTATGGGATGTATATTGAAATATGAAATCTTGTGGTCTATTGTTACGATTTGATATATATAGGTTAAACCTATAACTCACCAACATTTTTGTTGACGTTTTAAGCATGTTTATTCTCAGGTGATTATTAAGAGCTTCCGCTGTCGCATACTTAAATAAGGACAAGATTTGGAGTCCATGCTTGTATGATATTGTGTAAAAACTGCATTCAAGAAACTTATTTCGTTGTAACATATTTTTATTGTAAACCATTATGTAATAGTCGTGTGTAAACAGGATATTTTAGATTATCATTATTTGATAATCTACGTAAAGCTTTTTAAACCTTTATTGATGAAATAAATGTTATGGTTTGTTTTAAAATGAATGCAGTCTTTGAAAAACGTCTCATATAGAGGTCAAAACCTCGCAACGAAATCAATTAATATGGAACGTTTTTAATCAATAAGAACGGGACATTTCACTCCACCCCTCAATTCATTATCATTCAAAGCTTGGAAATCATCACTCACTTCCAATATGTCATCATCAGACTCAACACTTTTTCCTCTTAGCATTGCCTCCCATTGAATTTTGAAGTATTGAATCATATCATATGACCACATTCTTGTTTCATCTGCAGTAGGTTGCTTCCTCCTTTTGATATACCCATCCACAATCAACCTTTTATCAAACAAACAATTATCCTCCTTTTCCTCAGTATTATTAGCCAGCACAGAGAACTTATTCTTATCTTGAGCAGACTTAACATTCTTATCACCCACACTCTTATTATTCATACCATTCTTAGGCCTATACTCCATATTTACTTTAACAGGATCCTTTGATCTTTTGTCTGTCTTCTTGTATTCCTCCCTCTTCTTATTATATCTAACCTCCACAAACTCATCAACATTCTTACTAGTATTCACATCTTTTTTTGCCTTCAATTCTTCCTCAGTTCTAGGTCTCACCTTACAATCCTTATGATCATGGCCAAAAACTTCACAATGAGAGCAAACCATAGGTTTCCATGGATACTCCACTCTCACTTGTTTAACACTCTTTACATTCTTATTAGCATCATGATATTTAATATCCACAACATCAGCACAACCTTTACAAGCATCCAACTCAATCATTACCCTAGCATAACCAGCCCTGCCATCACCCTTATGGTACATATTTGCAGTAACAGTATACATAAGCAAAGGCCTGCCAATTCTGCTTGCAATAGTGCTTATTCCTTTTACACTCCAGGCTTTTAAAGGAACATTCAGAAATTCAACCCATACAGGAATTTTACTATGTTCAGTCTTTTCAATGCTCATTTCAGGATCCCACTTGCACACTAATAGAGGTTTCCCATTTACCATACAAGGGCTACTCTCCACCACTTTATTCATACCTTCATCACTATTAAATTTGAAATAGCAAACTTGATTACTATCCATTATAACCTCTTTCAATCTAAACTTACCCCACATTCTCCTATGATTATACTGTAAAACATTATAAGACATAGAACAACCAATCATATAGCCACAGGCTGTGGTCCTCCATTTCCTGCAACCTTCATTCACTAACTCTTCATCGAAAATAACAAATTCATTACCATCCTTATCAACAACGGGAGAAACATAGCTCAATAGCTTCTCATCTATCACAGTATCATTATTCACAACATTTGCATACGTCATTTTAATTCCCTGACTAGCAGTATTAACAGAACTAGTAACATGCTTATTCAGATTAGGACTACTTACAGACGCAAGATGAACATCTTCATCATTAATAGTCTTCTCCGAATTAACACTCTCCATATGCGGATCCACTAGATTCACCGTTCTGAGCATGAACATTTTCCCCATTCTGACCCTCGCTACCACCATCAACCTCATAATCAGAAACCTCTTCCCCTGAATTCACATGTTCAGATCCATCAGCACTGTTACTAGCATTAACATCCTTTCCATAACCTTGATTCCTTTGTTTATTAGCAAAGGAGACAACAAAATCACCAAATTTAATCGGGACTTTAATTCTCTTTTTAGACGTACGTTTTTTACCAGACGTGGCTAAATCTACCAATCAATCAACTAAAAAACAGGATTACTTGTAACGGAATACAGTATGAGAGCTAATTAACGGATTAATTTGGAAAGAAATGGTGGAAAATTGAGATCTGAACGACGATTTAGGGCAAAATTGGCGAAATCGCCTTTCCCGCCAAAATCGCCTTCATGAGAGAGAAAATTGAGAGGTACTCCCTCCGTCCCATTACAAGTGTCCACTTACTTTTTGCGCACAGTTTTAGAAAATTCCACTAACTTCATTCTCTACCAATCAGAACTCTTCTTTCTCCAGAATAACCTCTTCTAATTGGTTGAAACACAAAGTGGACACTTGAAATGGGACATCCCAAAATGGAAATGTGGACACTTGTGATGGGACGGAGGTAGTATATATTTATATTGATTTGTAACAGTTTTTAAATTTTTGAAAAAAGTGTATTTTGAAAAAGTGACACTTTTTAAAATTTTGAAATTCTTTTTTAAAAAAGTGGCACTACTAACAGTTTTTAGTGACACTTTTTAATTTTTTTTTAAAAGTGTATTTTGAAAAAGTGTGACACTTTTTAAATTTTTGAAAAAGTGTATTTTGAAAAAGTGACACTTTTAAAATTTTTGAATTTTTTTAAAAAAAAAGTGTCAATAAAAACTGTTACTAGACTTGCACGGATTTTACAGATTTCGGGATGCGTGAAATCTGAATACAGGGAAGTCGACCAATGAGTTGGTCGCCCGCGTTGTTTTTTTGCTTTGTGGTCGACCATAGCCAATTGAGGTGGTAGTCCATCATGTTTACATGGTAGTCGACCATGCTCTTATTGAAGTTTGGTCGACCACCTTAAAAAATGAGGTGGTCGACCAAGTAAAGGGGTGGTCGACCATATTGTTGGTCGACCTAATGGTGTAAAAAGACAATTTAAAAAAAAAAATGTATTTTGAATGAAAATTTAAAAAAGTATATTTTGGTCAATTATCCAAATTTGAATTGCGTTAGAGCTGATCGGTTGATAAGAAAAAAAACAAATGTATGCATATAAGTTTAAAGGAACTTCCCTTCTATTACTAATTAGTTTTAGAACACTAAGGGACTCGTGAACTTTTATGTATAATATATTGTTGGACTGAAACAATTCTATAAATGGTTAATTTAATTTAATAAAAGCATTTGTGCCTACGTGGCAGCAAACTGAACTTCCATTGATAACGTACGGTTACCATCTTCTCAAAAAACTAGATGGTTTAAATCATTGCCAATCAAGATTAACATTTTTTGGAGATTGAATCTTGATCTTTTACTGACTCGTTTAAATTTATCAGAAAGAGGTCCTAATATAATTGAGATCAGATGTCCGATGTGCTTTTGTTGTATTGACTCGAGAGATCATATAATGTTTTTGTGCCCTATTGCCAATGACTTGTGGATTAGAGTATGAGATAGGATGGACATTCCTATTCAAGTTTTAGTTTTAGGTTGGTGGGAAGATTTCTTTCTTTGGTTGGATTAAATGTCCAGGGCCTTCACCGCTTTAGGCCCGTATTGTGACTATTGTATTGTGGTGTTTATTTTTTGGTTCATTTGGAGATTCCGCAATGGAGTAATATTTTCGGGCTCAGCAATAAAAAAGGAAATTTGCTTGATTATATTCGTCCTACTTTTTATTCTTGGACATTTAATGGAGGTAAATGAAATGTAAATTGGAACAATTGACTATTGAAGCCTTTGTAGCTTGTTGTATCCCATCCTCGAGTTGTTGCTCGACGTTTTATTTTTTTAATAAAAATTGATGCTTGTCGTTTTAAAAATGAAAGTTGTAGCTTCATTGGTTCAACCACGATTTCGAACCCTAGTTGTACCAAAGATTCCCATAGTCTTATCATTGGCGACAAACTTGTTTTATAGTTCTTGTACTCCTTTTTGACTGTTTTAAAAATAATAGTTTTGTGCCAACGTACACGTTAATTTAGGATAATATTGTTATGCATAAAGACAAGGGTGTTTAAGATATACTCCGTATATTTTTCTACAATGACAAACAGTAGAACAAAAATACAGTAGATGATAATGATATTTGATGACCACAATGATTAGCATATAAAAGTGTGTAACTTCTCTGATGTTAAATGGAGTGTTAAATAACTCGGAACAAAAAATAAAAAATAAAAATAAAATAAAATAAAATTTTGCTGAAATTACTACCGGCTATTAGTGTATTATTATTGAGTTGGAAACCAGCCGCTTGATACACTTACACAAATATAAGAATTTTAATATGTGTTTACTATTGAGTGGAATTTTCTATTATTAAACCTCGGTATACTTGCAAGAACATTATATATTGAATTGAATCGGTAAAATAAAATAGATTTTAAATGTAAAGCAACTAAATATATTTCAAATGTATTCAATCTTCTAATATCGGAGTATATAAATTTAAACAAAGACAAAATTTCATTCCTCGTCCCTGACCTATACATCAAATTTGACTTCTCGTCCTTTTTCTTTTTTTATTGCATCCCTCATCCCTAATGTATCACAATTCTACATTCCTCGTCCTTTTTAGGGACGAGTGATGTAGAATTGACAGAAAGAAAAAGGACGAGGGATGTAGAATTGTGATACATTAGGGACGAGGGATGCACACAAAAAAGAAAAAGGACGAGGAGTCAAATTTAATGTATAGTTCAGAGCAGGGGCGAAGATGGTATGGGGCAGGGGGCGGGCGCCCCCGGTGGATTTTTTTTCAGTGTAAAAATTTTGGGTTTTTCGGCTTTGCCCCCGGTGGATTTTTTTTTTTGCCCCCAAACCTACATATTTTGCTCCAAAACCTTCAAATTTGGCCCCAAATTCTCCAACTTTTGTCCCAAAATCTTCAAATTTTGCCCAAAAATCTTCAAATTTTGTCCAAAAAAATTGCTACGGTTAAAAGAATTTTTTTTGCCCCTGGTGAAAAAAATCCTAGTTTCGCCTCTGAATCAGAAACGAGGAATGAAATTTTGTATTAAACAAAATAAAAATGTCAATGTAAATAAACAACAACCGTCACGATCCCAGTCAGTGGGCCGTGAATAAAATTGCCATCTAAATGAAGTGTGACACGTTTTATTGTGATGTGTCACCCGTGATGTAGCCATGTCACTTTTTATCTTATTTTATTATTAATTATTAATAATAAATTATATTAATTAATTAATAATAATAATAACTAATAATGATAATAATTTAATATTTATAGTAATGATAATAATAATAGTAGTAGTAGTAGTAAAATATATTTACATTTTAAATACTCCGTAAAAAAAGCCTTTTGTTTTGCCTTGAAAATGGAGAAGAAATAACTAATAAATTATAAATATCTACTAAGTAAAAAGACAAGAATACTCTTTAGCAATAAAAAAAAAATATCGTGTAGTAATAACATGGGCCTAACTGATATATTTATAATTTATGATATTTAAAATCAAACAATAATTACACGAATTAAGGTTTTCTTAAAACTCAATAGTAGTTAGGGGTGTGTAACTTAAGGTACTCTGGAGAGGTATTCGCTCATCTGACTTTTTTTGAAAAAATTTAATACACTAAAAAAATAAAAAAATATATTAATAAATAAATTTTACCCCCACTGTGGTCTAGTTCAATTTCCGCTAGTGAAGTAAAAATAATGGACAAACATCTATTGTTAACTTCTAGTTAATATATAATTTTCTACTTGCTTTAATCCAAAATTAATCTAATCTATTAGAACTTAAGTAGACAAATGGCGATCCCTTGAAAGAGAATAATCTAAACTAGTGAAATGACCCGTGAAATCACGGGTTTGTTTAAACAAAATAATTTAATAATATGTTTTAGGTACTAAGTGAATGTAAATGCTAAACTCATTTATTTTAATGATCCGTTTGACTAAGAAGCTTGTCGTTGTTTTTACAAATATATAGAGACATGTATTTTCGCATACATATGTAACATAATTAATTTCGTATAAAGAATTCATATTTGAATATTAATAATATAATAATTATAACTAGTTAAAGACCCGCGAATTCGCGGATTTCTTTAAGGAATTTATTTTATAAATAACAGCTCGAAACAGGCTTTTATGATGATTGATTATTACACATTATTTCAAAATTGTACACACACACACGTATATATATATATATATATATATATATATATATATATATATATATATATATATATATGTAACATCCCGTTTTTCCCGTACATATTTAAAGGTACAAACTTAAATTCTAGTACGCTTATAACTTGTGCATTTATATGATTAAAAGACCTAAGTATTAGTAATTGTGTAATTTTATATATATATATATATATATATATATATATATATATATATATATATATATATATATATATATATATATATGTGTGTGTGTGTGTGTGTGTGTGTGTGTGTGTGTGTGTGTGTGTTTAGAATATATGCATGTATAGTTATATGCATGAGTCATTGTTGATTTATAAGGCTTGTGAGACTAAAGATGAGGTTTAGACGTGCATAGGAAGCGTGAACGAAGTGTACAAGTTGGATAAATCGTTAAGTGGTGTAAAGTTGTCGAATGGCTCAGTTGAAGGCCATTGCCGCGCCGCGACATTGAACTCAAATCAGAGTCAGGTGGCATGTTAAGAAGGGCCGAGTTTCCCTTTATATGTCGCGCCGCGGAGAAGAGGGTCGCGCCGCTACAAATAACTAGAATCTGAGTCAGGAAAGATTTAAGAAAGCTCGTAAAATACGTTAAATGCCGCGCTGCGACAATTGGGGCCGCGCCGCGACCCAATGGGTGAACTGGTTCAGAATTTTGTTTTTAAAATAAGTAGTTCAAGGGCAAAATCGTCATTTTACGTCTAGATCTGATTGGAGCATTAAATCTCCACCACTCATCCATTTTGTTCATTTTCATTTCCCTTTTCTTTCTCCATTTACTCTCAAAACTTAAAAACCCATTTGATTTCAAGTGAGATTTGAGAGTGGAGATTTGTGAATCAAACCTTGGAGCAAGAATTAAAGTTGTTCTCCTTGTTCATAGCTACAAGAGGATAGTGTTGGTAAGTCCTAACTCCATGTTTTGAGTTTTAATTAGCTATGCTAGGGTTTGTGATGTGTGCGAAGCGTACTAGGAAATAGTTATATTTTTGCTACAAAATACTATTACATAAGATACAATTTTACACAAGTGATTTATTTATTTATAGAGTGGATATACCTAAACCTTGCTACAACACTTATAGGCAGTGTACCTAATCGTACAGTAGTGTAGTTTTTAGTAAGTCCGGTTCGTCCACAGGGAACTCGCCAAGTTTAACGCTATATTTTTAACTTATAATTGTAAAAATACAAAAATATATATAAGTAGTATTATTATTATAAAAGGAGGTTTTACCGTTTAATGACCGGTTTGTCGATTTAGTCGCAGTTAAAACCTAATGTAAAATATTAAAAATAAAAATAACTTAATTTAAAGCGTAAAGTAAATAACGATAATGAAATTGCGATAAATAAAAATGCGATAAATAAAAAGTACGATAATTAAAAGTGCAATTAAATACGAAATAAAGGAAATTAAATATGAAATAAAGGAATTATGCTTATTTAAACTTCCGTAATCATGATGTTCGACGTGTTGTTTTTAGTTTATTCCCATGGGTTAATTGTCCTTTGTCCTGGATTATTTGATATGTCCATACGGATTTGTCCATAATAGTCCATCAGTCATAATCATAAAGTGCGGAAGTCTTCGTCAAATTATTCTTATTCCCGAAGTCAAATATTCCTACTATTTGGGGATTCGAATTGTAACAAGGTCTTAATACTTTGTTTAATGAATACACCAGGTTATCTACTGCGTGTAATCCAAGGTTTTAGTACTTTGTTAACAATTACACCAATTACCCTTGAATGTAATCCACCCCTGTTTCAACAAGTCTATTGATTATTAATCCATCCCCGTGTCCGGTTAAGTGAACAATTATTGGTATTTATAGATATCCCGCCCATCGTGTCCGATCGAGTGTATATGGTTATTTATAGGTACACCCAATTGTAAATCTTTATATTAAATTAACAAACTATCATTTAATTAAACAAATATAAAGTCCATTAATAGCCCATAGTCTAATTTCCACAAGTGTCGTTCTTTTGTCCAAACCCCAATTATGGTACAAAGCCCAATTACCCCGTCTTAATATTTTAGCCCAACATCATGATTACTTCGTCTTAAATAAGCATAATAATAACTTAGCTATGAGACATTGATTTAACAATAAAATTAAACATAACTTACAGTGGATATTAATAGCGTAGTGGTACACGGACAGAGTTTCAACTTGCAAAACCTTAAGACATTCGACTAACCTAACCTTATTATTATCACTAACTTAAAATTAAAATTACAAATTGAGATTAATATTTGGAGTGATATTTGATACATAGGATAAGAGAAAAGAAAAAGAAATATATATTTTATCAACCAAAACTGCGAATTTATAGCAATGTGGCCTGCTACCTACTGCCATGCGATCGCATGGAAAATGCACCTCCAGGCCATGCAATCGCATGGCCATCTGGGACAGCTCAGATTGCTTTGTTTTCTTGCTTGTCGACGTTATTTTTAAATATATATAATATATAAATAATTTATATAATTATTTAAATATTATATTATATTCTTGTGCATAGTTGACTCATAATTTTTAGTCCGTTGCGTCGAGCGTTGAGAGTTGACTCTGGTCCAGGTTCCGGATTTTCGAACGTCCTTGCGTACAATTTAATATCTTGTATTTTGCGTTTTGCGGCTTGTACTCTTGTAATTTTGAGACGTTTCTCACCAATAATTTGAACCTCTTTGATTGTACTTTGTACTTTTGAGCTTTTTGGTCGTTTGCGTCTTCAATTCGTCGAATCTGTCTTTTGTCTTCACCTTTTATTATTTAAACGAATATCACTTGTAAATAGAACAATTGCAACTAAAATCTTGTCTTTCTTGAGGGATAATGCTATGAAATATATGTTCGTTTTTAGCATTATCAAATATTCCCACACTTGAGCGTTGCTTGTCCTCAAGCAATATAGTCTTGAAATAAAAATACTAGAATCACTTCTTTATTCTTCACACTTTGTACATCAGTGATTTCTATACTGCGGTATAAAAAATGGTAGTAACGATGTGGTTTACAGTTGTAACAACCCAACCCGTTAACCAACCAATAACGCAGAAAAAAAATATATTGCTGGTACAGCTCATGGCGCGGCGCGCCATATGGCCGCGCGGCGCGCCAAAGTGGCCTGTCCAAAAAGTCATGAAATGCGAAAATGTTTGACCACTTCCCGACGTATTTAGACAAAACGCTTTTAACCATACATTAATATATGTAGAACTAACACGTTCCGTTAATAAAATTAGTTTTACGAAGACCGGGCTCACATTGGCCGTTTTACGACTTTCGTACGAAAATACAAGTTTTCAACCACATGATTTGTAATACAAAATAAAGGTCGAGCATAGCGATTGGGGATATGCTACCTAATTCTAATCAATCCAAAAGCAAGCCTTCTAAAGCAACTATGCGAGTCCACTAGTCCCCGCTTACCCGAGCCTCCGCATCCATGCAATCTATAAGAAAGTCAACGACGAGAGGGTAAGCTAACGCTTAGTGAATGATAACATACTTGAAAGGACCCGTTCATATACATTATAAACGATTCACAATAGTTGATTACATCACGAGGTATTTGACCTCTATATGATACATTTTACAAACATTACATTCGTTTTTAAAAGACAAACTTTCTTTACAACGAAAATTGACGGTATGCACACCATTTCATAATACATCCAACTATAATTGACTTAATAATAATCTTGATGAACTCAATGACTTGAATGCAACGTCTTTCAAAATATGCCATGAATGACTCCAAGTAATATCCTTAAAATGAGCTAATGCACAGCGGAAGATTTCTTTAATACCTGAGAATAAACATGCTTTAAAGTGTCAACCAAAAGGTTGGTGAGTTCATAGGTTTATCATAACAATCATTTCAATATATTAATAGACCACAAGATTTCCGTTTATAAATATATGTACACTCGCAAGTGTATAAAAGTATTCTATAAGTTGTAGGCACCCGGTAACAAGCCTTAACATTTATGTTTTACCCTCTGAAGTACACCAGATCAGGTGTGTTTAAAATAACCTCGAAGTACTAAAGCATCCCATAGTCAGGATGGGGTTTGTCAGGCCCAATAGATCTATCTTTAGGATTCGCGCCTACCGTACATAGACAAGTAGTTTAATGTTACCAAGCTAAGGGTATATTTCTGGTTTAAACCCACGTAGAATTAGTTTTAGTACTTGTGCCTATTTCGTAAAACATTTATAAAAATAGTGCATGTATTCTCAGTCCCAAAAATATATATAAAAGGGAGCAAATGAAACTCACAATACTGTATTTTGTAGTAAAAATACATATGACGTCATTGACCAAGTGCAATGTTGGCCTTGGATTCACGAACGTATCAATATTGAGATTCAATATTGCAGGAAAAGTACGTAGACGCAACGGAGATGATAAACACTAGTTTGACTCACGAGCAATACTCCTGAACCATACCCATAACCTCCATAGCTTTAACCCATAATTTCCTTAGCTCTATCCCGCTCGAAAAACAATTTCGAAATCACTCGGACAGCATTTCATCGTAATATTTTATGTATACTGATAATATCTTGAAATAATACGGAGTAAATATATATATGTAAATCGATTGAGAGAGTTTAGAGAAAATATTTTCAAGTTTCTATCCAATAATGAAACCTATTGAATTCTATTTATAATAGATTTTTGAATTATTAAAGTGAATTATTAAAGTATGAATTATTAAATTGAATTATTAATGTATGAATTATTAAAGTGAATTATTAAAGTATGAATTATTAAAGTAAATTATTAAATTATGAATTATTAAAGTGAATTATTAAAGTATGAATTATTAAAGTGAATTATTAAAGTATGAATTATTAAAGTGAATTATTAAAGTATGAATTATTAAAGTAAATTATTAAAGTATGAATTATTAAAGTGAATTATTAAAGTATGAATTATTAAAGTTAAGGTAAAGTAAAAATAAAGTAAAGGTAAAGTTTAAGTATAGTAAAAGTATAAAACTATGTACGTATAATACGCGTATAAATATATATAATATTAATTTAAATCGTTATATATATTTAATAAAATAAAATATAAATATCGTTATCTTTATCATACTGGTTAAGTAATGAGTTGTTAAAAGTGGTTCTAGATATTTATAAAAGTTATATACGTTTTAATAATAAAGTTCTTTTTAAACTGAAAACGTTTTTGTACGTTTGAAACTAAATCAAATAAATATGATAATTTTGTTTTCTAAAACTAAATATATTTAAGAAGCATTTTGTTTAAAGGTTAATATAATGGAAATCGTTATATCATAAAACGTTTTAGAAAAGTAAAATCATATATTTTCATAATAGGTTTCAAGTTTTTAAATTACAGACTGTTGGTGAAGCATGCGATAAAGTTCAAAGGTTAAATAAACATATGAAATAATCTTAATGAAAAATATCGAGTTACTTAACTTATCGATATCCAACATCTAAGTTATTTACACTCCACGTTCTTACTTATAAATCACTTTACCATTTTCCGAATGTCGTAAAAAAGAATAGATTTCTTAAATCACAGTGGACCTTATAACATAGACCCGTAATCATATCACAATGTATCTGATAAATCAATCATTTGATATTATCTTCTAATTTCATCGATAAACATATTGAAACAAATACGTTCATGTAAAGTATTATACGTTTAATACTTTATTAATATTTTTAAGTTATAATATATATATATATATACATATATATACATATTTATTTATATATAACGGTTCGTGAATCGTCGGAATTTGGTCGAGGTTATAATGAATGTATGAACACAATTTAAAATTCTTGAGATTTAACTTAACAAACTTGCTTATCGTGTCGGAATAATATAAAGATAAAGTTTAAATTTGGTCGGAAATTTCCGGATCGTCACAGTACCTACCCGTTAAAGAAATTTCGTCCCGAAATTTGAGTAAGGTCGTCATGGTTAACCATAAAACTGTTTGCATAACGAATATGAGTTGATAAATAGAGTTTCATCATTACTGAGTAATGTAGATAAAACGATTCGATTATGTGAAGAGTACGAGGGTAGCTGTCACAACAGTTTGAGATAGAAATTTAACTTTTGACGTAGTCACGGTGGATTTCTGGAATTCAAGGGATTTAAAGAAATCTTTAAAATCTGAATAAAATTTGATTCTTCGGAGATTAAGGAATAGGATCTTCTTTGGTTAAATGCGATAATCTGTTTTGATTGCTCTGTCGGATATTTCATTATAAATCCACCCTCTTTATTTCCTTTATATTTTGGAGTTCCATCCTTTTGTTTTCTCTTCTCGACTTTAAGTCAGCGAATAATGGTTTAGAATTCGTAAGTATGGAGTTTCGAATGAACATGACTAATGTTCTAAGGAAGAAATTGTAATAGCACGATTTAATTGGTTAAATTACCAGAATTCAAGAGAAAAGACAGAATTATCAAGAAATTATGTTCTTGATATGTTTAGAGATTAGATAGAATGTAAGAGTCGCGTAACATGGCACATGATGACGTTATGGTCTGTGAATCATCATGTTTCATTAGAAACTCAGCATGACTTACTGTAATATAATCACGTTGATCAAGTGTCATTATATTATACTAACTCGTGCTTCAGTTCCCAACACTACTTCGAAAACATTCATACTTCAAACTCGAAGATTTCAGATTTTAGAAACTAAACAGTTTCCTTTATGATATAACACTGATATCGCGAAGAGATAAATGATTTCGGACAAGAATACTTATGAAAATATCCTCAGAAATATCGAAGATATTTATGATGATATTTTTGGAATTTCTAAGATCGAAGGTTGATGAAGAAAGATTTTCCGCAAGATTTTAACATGACTTCGAAGTAGGATATTCTCTAATGATTTCATCGAATCCAGAATTACCTGGATTCTTTGAATATAGGGTTTGGTCCTTGTATTTGTCCTTGGTCTCCTTCATGGTTAGCTCAATCTGTTTTTCAGTACCAAATTTTCTATCGAGCGTTCCCAACATTCCATTCTTTATTATCAAACTTTTGGCCGTTTAGACCATCTACGATTTTGCTGTTTCCTCTGCATTTAATGCTACCATATCTGGGTCATCGGTTATCAATCCGAGGTGGTTTCAAGAGAATTGTGTTTTTAGATGATTAAACGTTGAAGATAATATGGTGGAATATAAAAGGTTCCCCGGTAACAATAAAAAGCACGCATATATATCAAAATTATGATATGGTTGTTTCGAATGAAAAGTCGAAGTTAATTTGCTGGAGCTGTGACAAAATTTGCTACTTTGAAAAGGAATTGCAAAGTGATTTTCGGTAATAACAACGCCCAGGGAGCTAGCACAGATACGTGTTAAACGTTTACTCAGGTTCCGAGTGTTTTCAGGTGCATAACTATATGCATCGATCTTTTCTTCCGTAGATGAAGTGCGGTTGGTTTATCCTCTCGATTGAGGTGTTTTCAAGAATCATGAAAGATTTGAATGCAGATTGTAATCGTCAAGATACAAATGAAGTTTAGGATGAAATCAAGTGGCAAACTTGAAGAATTGTTTAGTTTCATATGTTATAATCAATATTTTAATTCATTTTAATTGTCCAATGTTATTAGTCCACAGTCGATAGTCCACAATTAACAGTCCAATAATTCATATATAGTTTAATATATAATATTCGAATTAATTAATACGTATCGTGACCCGTATACATGTCTTAGACTCGATCACAACTCAAAGTATATATATTATTGTAGAATCAACCTCAACCCTGTATAGCTAACTCCAGCATTACTACATATAGAGTGTCTATGGTTATTCCAAATAATATATATATGCGTCGATATGATATGTCAAAACCTTGTATACGTGTCTCGATATTTAAAGTGTTTAAAAATAAATAACAGAAATTAAATGACGATAAATAAAATTGCAAGAATATAAATTGCAATAAATAAATTACGATAAATAAAATATAATCAGTTAGCTAGAAACAGTTAGCTAGGAACAGTTAGCGTGGATTCTTAACAAAATTTCTCATAGTTAATTTGTTTGTTTCTAACAAATTTTATTTTGTCCAATGTTTTCTTCATTATGCCACTTGTTGGATTCTGATAGGTCAAAATCCAAATATAAAATTGGATGAAAATGATTATTCTGTGGTGAACGGATACGTATATCGGTGGTTGTAAGTAGGATAGTAAATGACTGTTGAATCAGATTCGAAGAATGTACAATGTAACTTATTAATGTAAAATCTAAATATTCCTCAGGTATTACCTACCCGTTAAAATATTTTCACCATTAACAGTTTGTACGAAAGAATTTTTAATTACAATCTTTATGAAAAAAAAATATATATACCTATATATTTTCTTCGGATGTAATCATGGATTTAATGAGTCAATATGATATTAAACTCATTTGATTTTCCGTTAGAACAAGAATATATAATCTCTAAAACATTAGAGATTACATAATCGCTATGTCGAATTAAAATAAATGATGTAGAACGTCATGTAGAACGATGATTATACTCGAGGTAAAGAATGAGATGTCGAAGCTCGTGACGCGGATGTTGTTGTTGGTGGTACTAGTGCTGTTGGTGCTGAGGCTGGTGATGTTACTGGTGTTGGTGATACTGCAGGTGCTTGCAAATTGTGTACCGTGCTCTCTAAAGTTAACACTCGAGCTCCGAGTTCTTTAACTTCTTCTACTAACCCTGGTTGGTTATCGGTGTGAGGTAAAGGTCGGATATCTTCTCTAGTTCCGCTAATGGTAGTCTCAAGACAAAAAATTCTTGCAAAAAGGGTATAAACGGTGTTGCGAACGGGTTCGCCGGTTAGCGGGTCAAGTACTCCAAGGTTAGGTGGTAGATTTGGTTCATGATATAGAGTACCTTCTTCCCTTCTCCATAGGGTGAGTATGTCGCGAACTCACCCCCATTTTCTCCAGTAATCACGGTAGTTGATTGGTTGGTGTGCTCCTGTCACGCTGTCTTCGGAGTCAGAGGAACTTGGTCGATTCGTAGAGGCCATCTTAAGCGATCACAGAAAAGATTTTGGTATGAAGAGTTTAGTGACAGAAATTGATAGTTGGATGGTATTCTCAATGCATAATGTGCATAAATATATATAGTACCAGGATCCCTTAAATTACGGAGAAATTTACGAGAGATATCAGGCAAGGTCTACAGTAACAGATACGCTAAGATATGAATTTTGTCTATACACTTATTCATGCAATCAATGCAGTAAAAGGTGTCTAGACTAAGAATAATGAGCAGGTAATTTCCTAAAGATGATAAGCAGATGATTTCCGACAAAAATGATAAGCGAAACTTTTGACATACAGACACGGTCGAAGTCCAGACTCACTAATGCATCCTAACGATTATCAGTTAGACACACTAATGCAAACTTGGTTCGCTAAGACCACCGCTCTGATACCAACTGAAAGGACCCGTTCATATACATTATAAACGATTCACAATAGTTGATTACATCATGAGGTATTTGACCTCTATATGATACATTTTACAAACATTGCATTCGTTTTTAAAAGACAAACTTTCTTTACAACAAAAATTGACGGTATGCACACCATTTCATAATACATCCAACTATAATTGACTTAATAATAATCTTGATGAACTCAATGACTTGAATGCAACGTCTTTCAAAATATGCCATGAATGACTCCAAGTAATATCCTTAAAATGAGCTAATGCACAGCGGAAGATTTCTTTAATACCTGAGAATAAACATGCTTTAAAGTGTCAACCAAAAGGTTGGTGAGTTCATAGGTTTATCATAACAATCATTTCAATATATTAATAGACCACAAGATTTCCGTTTATAAATATATGTACACTCGCAAGTGTATAAAAGTATTCTATAAGTTGTAGGCACCCGGTAACAAGCCTTAACGTTTATGTTTTACCCTCTGAAGTACACCAGATCAGGTGTGTTTAAAATAACCTCGAAGTACTAAAGCATCCCATAGTCAGGATGGGGTTTGTCAGGCCCAATAGATCTATCTTTAGGATTCGCGCCTACCGTACATAGACAAGTAGTTTAATGTTACCAAGCTAAGGGTATATTTCTGGTTTAAACCCACGTAGAATTAGTTTTAGTACTTGTGCCTATTTCGTAAAACATTTATAAAAATAGTGCATGTATTCTCAGTCCCAAAAATATATATAAAAGGGAGAAAATGAAACTCACAATACTGTATTTTGTAGTAAAAATACATATGACGTCATTGACCAAGTGCAATGTTGGCCTTGGATTCACGAACGTATCAATATTGAGATTCAATATTGCAGGAAAAGTACGTAGACGCAACGGAGATGATAAACACTAGTTTGACTCACGAGCAATACTCCTGAACCATACCCATAACCTCCATAGCTTTAACCCATAATTTCCTTAGCTCTATCCCGCTCGAAAAACAATTTCGAAATCACTCAGACAGCATTCCATCGTAATATTTTATGCATATCTTGAAATAATACGGAGTAAATATATATATGTAAATCGATTGAGAGAGTTTAGAGAAAATATTTTCAAGTTTCTATCCAATAATGAAACCTATTGAATTCTATTTATAATAGATTTTTGAATTATTAAAGTGAATTATTAAAGTATGAATTATTAAAGTGAATTATTAAAGTATGAATTATTAAAGTGAATTATTAAAGTATGAATTATTAAAGTAAATTATTAAAGTATGAATTATTAAAGTGAATTATTAAAGTATGAATTATTAAAGTTAAGGTAAAGTAAAAATAAAGTAAAGGTAAAGTTTAAGTATAGTAAAAGTATAAAACTATGTACGTATAATACGCGTATAAATATATATAATATTAATTTAAATCGTTATATATATTTAATAAAATAAAATATAAATATCGTTATCTTTATCATACTGGTTAAGTAATGAGTTGTTAAAAGTGGTTCTAGATATTTATAAAAGTTATATACGTTTTAATAATAAAGTTCTTTTTAAACTGAAAACGTTTTTGTACGTTTGAAACTAAATCAAATAAATATGATAATTTTGTTTTCCAAAACTAAATATATTTAAGAAGCATTTTGTTTAAAGGTTAATATAATGGAAATCGTTATATCATAAAACGTTTTAGAAAAGTAAAATCATATATTTTCATAATAGGTTTCAAGTTTTTAAATTACAGACTGTTGGTGAATCATGCGATAAAGTTCAAAGGTTAAATAAACGTATGAAATAATCTTAATGAAAAATATCGAGTTACTTAACTTATCGATATCTAACATCTAAGTTATTTACACTCCACGTTCTTACTTATAAATCACTTTACCATTTTCCGAATGTCGTCAAAAAGAATAGATTTCTTAAATCACAGTGGACCTTATAACATAGACCCGTAATCATATCACAATGTATCTGATAAATCAATCATTTGATATTATCTTCTAATTCCATCGATAAACATATTGAAACAAATACGTTCATGTAAAGTATTATACGTTTAATACTTTATTAATATTTTTAAGTTATAATATATATATACATATATATACATATTTATTTATATATAACGGTTCGTGAATCGTCGGAATTTGGTCGAGGTTATAATGAATGTATGAACACAATTTAAAATTCTTGAGATTTAACTTAACAAACTTGCTTATCGTGTCGGAATAATATAAAGATAAAGTTTAAATTTGGTCGGAAATTTCCGGATCGTCACAATACTACATACATATATATGTATAAAATGGACACGCCACACAAATATCAAATACCTCATACGAACTTGTAACACAATTAGTATATCAACATACTCGTAAATACTAACAAGTCGTACACCATCCCAAAACCACATTAGCATGTACTCATCACAATATATATATAACATGCTATACAATCACAACACAATATGGTTAACCATAACGCTATGGTGCTACCGGCACATGGTTCACACCATACGCATTTGAGTCTCACTCGTTTATAGTGCTACCGGCACATGGTTCACACTTTGACGCTACCGGCACGTGGTTCACACCTCATTTTATAGTGCTACCTGCACGTGGTTCACACTCGATGCTACCGGCACGTGGTTCACATCATCATCTTTATAGTGCTACCGGCACGTGGTTCACACTCGATGCTACCGGCACGTGGTTCACATCATAATACACATCACACACATGTTATGGCACTACCGGCACATGGTTCATACCATAACATTTACCAATAAATACGCCATATACATGAACGTATAATTATTCCACTCACAATATTAACCCTTCGCCATTGGGGTTATAATCCACATCACACGCCCATGTGATAATGTACACACAAAGTGTGCATCTCGTCAAAGGTGGTCAACCAAAACGCACAACCGTGCCAATTGGACCTATACATAAGTCCATCAATCCACCTATGAAGTGAGCTCTATAACCGAGAACCACTTCGCCCGACCCGCACCCATCCTACTCATACATATGCACATAGGATATTAACACTCACCTTGAAGTCTTGAAGAATGCTTCCAAGTAATCTGCAACTCGTCAATGGAAAGTACCTATTCCATTATCACAAATTCAACAACACACTTAGATTGGATTTACAAACCAACCCAATTTGACACTTAGTGCAAATTCGACCCAAATGCACTTCCAAGTACAAACCGCGCCCAAAATTAACCAATAATTACTAACACAAGTGAAAATGGTCTTAATACGCCAATTAAACCCCATCATAGGTGTTAAATACCTATCTTGCCCAAAATGACACTTAAACCCTAATTTGACCCATAAGAAGTCAATATCACGCCATTAGCAAGTTTTGACACCAAAACATATTTAACTCGGTTCTATGCTTCAACCTAATCCATTTTAAGTTTATAAACCTTATTAATTCGACAATTGGGTCATAATCATCACCAAACCCTAATTTTGACCCAAAGTCAAAATTAGTCAACCAACACACCTAAAAGTGTTCCAACACTTCCATAATCACTAAACCTAGTGATTAAACCCAATTACAAGTCCTAATCAAGGCCAATTTGTTCACCAACCCAAAATCCACCAACACTAACAATAAACCCGATTACTAGCATCACTAAACCCACTTCATGAGTCTAAATGGGTTTATCAACAAATCAAGTTCAAACCCTAACTTTGAATAGCAAAATCAACAATGAAATTCGGAGTTAGAACTTACCAATACCGCCAAAATGATGCCGTTGACGAGTAGAACAACTTTAATGCTTGAGGTTTGACCCGAAACAACCTCCTTCTTCTCCAAATGGAGTTCTCTCTCACTAGAACTCAATCTCACTCTAGGGTTTGAGGATGGGAGTGTTTGATGAGTGAGATGTGATCCAAACTGATCAATGGATCAGTTTTGATGACCCCAAACTGACCCCAAGTGAAAAGACCAAAGTACCTCTCATTTACACCTTTTAAAAAGGCTGAAAATTGCATCAGACGGGTTCGGCGCGCCGCGCCGAAAGGTGGAGCGCCGCTCCAACCTTCAGGTCAGTTTTCAGTTTCTTGTTTTGGCCATAACTTTTTGACCGTAGCTCCGTTTTCGATGAATCAAATATCGTTGGAAACGTAATAAGATTTCCTTTCCAATGGAAAGGCTTTGAAACATCAACACAAACTTTGTTTGGGGTTGAAAGGATACGTACACACCTTGTCACTTCAGACAACGTCCAGTTTCCTTCGGCGTTCGAGCAAGCAACACGTAAACTTCATACACGCATCGTACACCATAAATACATTATGTACAATAAATATTTGGGTCTTACAACTCTCCCCCACTTAAACTCGATCACGTCCTCGTGATCTTCTCCACTTAACCAATCCGGACCTACTCAACGATCCTCACTCAAGTCCCAATACGAACTTTCCTAGACAATTCTTCCCAATGGATCACTTTTAACAACTAAAATCGTCAACCGTGATTTATCAAAACCACAATCCGAGCACTAAAACCTGCTCAATTTCCCATATCGGGAAAAACTCAACCAACCTCGTACCGAGATATAAATTCCTTAGCGTACCTTTACCACGGACAACGCTAAAAGTGACCAAGTCTCAACCTAAAGTCAACAATCCGAACGTTGAAGATCGAACCACATGAATCCTCACGGATTACTCTTACCACTAAACATCCTTTGTAGTGCGCAATACAACCAATACGCCACTATCCTAACATCATATGCAACAACTAAAACCAAAAGCGCCCAAAACGACTATGGCAACGCTAATCCTAAGGTGTCCAAAATCGACTATTGTCACACCCGTAACAACACGTGAGCGAAACACGACTATCGCAATCACTAATCACACAACATGGTCCTCACGATCCCACCATCGATGTATAAAACAACCAATAGATCACTCAACACCGGATGAAGTCAGCGGACCCCGAAGGTCATGCTCCACCAATCAAAAATACTATGAGAAAGTCAGCGGACCCCGAAGGTCATGCTTCACCAATCACATACGTACTTTTGGCCTCGAACAACGATTAGTGCAACATCGCACTCTGTTACACTATAGTGAACCCTAACGGATACCACTAACCATCCACACAATCGAGCAAGAACCACCTATATCAAACATAGGTACAAAACAATAATTCTCTAAAAGAGAATTCGACACACACATCCCTTAACCGAGGGATTTCACCTTGCTTGCCAAACACATCCATTATCTCTCAACGAGATTTACCACATTACCACCTTGGTGATAATTCAAATCCAAAATCATAAGTACAATTTAACCGAAATTGTACTCTACCACAATCGACCAAATCTAGGTCCCGACACAAGTTTCGGTTTACTAAAACATTGTCCGAAATCTCACACTAAAACCTCCTCGTGCGGGAGTGTAACTCCTCCACTTGGAATTACGTTCCATAACCGCATCTCGTACACCCGTACAATGCTACCAAAGGTATACTTTACCAATAATTGGGTTCGCACGGCCCATCACCATATCTTGCTCCAACTTTGAGGATACCAAGGATCCTAACCTATCCTTGAACATTTCGAACGAAAAGTGTACCACAAATTACACGAACTATACACTCGCAATCATCCAATTACTTTAGTTTGTCGAATTTCACCCGATCACTCATGAACCTAAGGGTTTCACTTCGGTACCCTAAGTACAATGTAACCGCAACACAATCGGAGTCGAACACCACGCTAGTAGGTATAAAAGAGGCAACTAATGTCGCGTCACGTAGAATCCTTTACCAACATACATTGAGATCCAAAACACTCGATTTCTCGGGCTTCATCCCTCCCGTCGAACCTCATGGTTCATCAACTTCAACACGAGAGCGAACACGCTCTAACATCCGAACACCAAAACTCATTTCCATGGCTTGGTAGAGACATTTCTCAAATACTAAGGAATGCTTGGTTACGCCAAGTCTTACGCCCTTCGCCCGACAATCCAAAGCCACCATAGGGTACTTCCATTAGGAACGTCACCCATATCAATAACATGCACAACACAATTGAGACCTTGAGGGTCTCACTCGAAGGAGCTAAACAGCTCGATACCAACCAAAATGCCTAAGCACCCAAGGATTCACACCATAGAGTCAAGGCACAACACACCACTTATACGCTCTGCTGAGAGCAAACCGGAACCATAAACGTAAACCGCCCGCTTGCTACAAATTATCTCCAACGGAGAATAAAGTTTAGCTAAGACTTACGCACATACCGCATGTTATTACAAACGAATGACATATGATTTCGTACTAAAAGTACCTGATGTAGCACTGTTGGGCTTCCGTGCTCCACTTCCCATCATATATTCGCGCTCTAACCTCCTAACCCGATCGTCATGCGATTCGGAACACTCTGACTTCCGGTGTCCCTCCATCCGGCAAATGAAACACCTGATTGAGCCTAAAGGCACTACCGTACAATCTTGTGCCAAATGACCCCGTTCCCCACACTTAAAGCACGTAAGCTTGTAACCCTTCTTACTCTTCTTCTTCACATTCCCGACGCCTTCAGGCGTACTTCGTGCCCTCTTACCATGAGCACCATGTAATCCTAACCTTGCAAGTACATCTTCATCATCACTACCTCGAGGTTTGGGAAACCTTTTTTTTTTCAAACTCTTCCTTTACAACTTTAGTCGCTTGGTCTCGGACCATTTCCGTCATTTGTCCTTCGACCAACTCCTTAGTTACTTCCCTAACTTTGCCGGTGAAAACCGAGACATATTGATCAAACACGGCCTCAATCTTTAACGTTAAATCATCCTTCCCTTCGTGAATTGGCTCACTCGTTCCGCATCCATCTTCCGTTTTCATTCTAAGGGATGCAAACGATTAGATCACGAACGTATAGACCACAAGCACAACACCGTCCCATCATGCTAAACACTCATCGTACATCACTTGTTAGACATGATTTGCACCTGTAATAAGGTTTGCAAGTCCTTATTACGCATACACGCCGTATCAGCTTGTTAGTACAACGACCGCCTCGCTTGATGATATAAACAAACACAAACAAAATTCTACGCGATATCGACACACGCGAGAATTATTATCACAACACAAAAGTATATTAATGATACCCACATTACTAATATAAACGTTAGTCCACCTACAAATAAGGCACTAACTATAACCTATTCTGACCCGTAATCCTACAAGTCCCGCAACAAATTAAGCACACACAAAAGTCTAAGTCTAGGTACCTATCTCAAGTCACCTAAATCCCTTAGACCATGCTCTGATACCAATTGTAACAACCCAACCCGTTAACCAACCAATAACGCAGGAAAAAAAATATTGCTGGTACAGCACATGGCGCGGCGCGCCATATGGCCTGTCCAAAAAGTCATGAAATGCGAAAATGTTTGACCACTTCCCGACGTATTTAGACAAAACGCTTTTAACCATACATTAATATATGTAGAACTAACACGTTCCATTAATAAAATTAGTTTTACGAAGACCGGGCCCACATTGGCCGTTTTACGACTTTCGTACGAAAATACAAGTTTTCAACCACATGATTTGTAATACAAAATAAAGGTCGAGCATGGCGATTGGGGATACGCTACCCAATCCTAATCAATCCAAAAGCAAGCTTTCTAAAGCAACTATGCGAGTCCACTAGTCCCCGCTTACCCGAGCCTCCGCATCCATGCAATCTATAAGAAAGTCAACGACGAGAGGGTAAGCTAACGCTTAGTGAATGATAACATACTACATACATATATATGTATAAAATGGACACGCCACACAAATATCAAATACCTCATACGAACTTGTAACACAATTAGTATATCAACATACTCGTAAATACTAACAAGTCGTACACCATCCCAAAACCACATTAGCATGTACTCATCACAATATATATATAACATGATATACAATCACAACACAATATGGTTAACCATAACGCTATGGTGCTACCGGCACGTGGTTCACACCATACGCATTTGAGTCTCACTCGTTTATAGTGCTACCGGCACATGGTTCACACTTTGACGCTACCGGCACGTGGTTCACGCCTCATTTTATAATGCTACCAGCACGTAGTTCACACTCGATGCTACCGGCACGTGGTTCACATCATCATCTTTATAGTGCTACCGGCACGTGGTTCACACTCGATGCTACCGGCACGTGGTTCACATCATAATACACATCACACACATGTTATGGCACTACCGGCACATGGTTCATACCATAACATTTACCAATAAATACGCCATATACATGAACGTATAATTATTCCACTCACAATATTAACCCTTCGCCATTGGGGTTATAATCCACATCACACGCCCATGTGATAATGTACACACAAAGTGTGCATCTCGTCAAAGGTGGTCAACCAAAACACACAACCGTGCCAATTGGACCTATACATAAGTCCATCAATCCACCTATGAAGTGAGCTCTATAACCGAGAACCACTTCGCCCGACCCGCACCCATCCTACACATACATATGCACATAGGATATTAACACTCACCTTGAAGTCTTGAAGAATGCTTCCAAGTAATCTTCAACTCGTCAATGGAAAGTACCTATTCCATTATCACAAATTCAACAACACACTTAGATTGGATTTACAAACCAACCCAATTTGACACTTAGTGCAAATTCAACCCAAATGCACTTCCAAGTACAAACCGCGCCCAAAATTAACCAATAATCACTAACACAAGTGAAAATGGTCTTAATACGCCAATTTAACCCCATCATAGGTGTCAAATACCTATCTTGCCCAAAATGACACTTAAACCCTAATTTGACCCATAAGAAGTCAATATCACGCTATTAGCAAGTTTTGACACCAAAACATATTTAACTCGGTTCTATGCTTCAACTTAATCCATTTTAAGTTTATAAACCTTATTAATTCGACAATTGGGTCATAATCATCACCAAACCCTAATTTTGACCCAAAGTCAAAATTAGTCAACCAACACACCTAAAAGTGTTCCAACACTTCCATAATCACTAAACCTAGTGATTAAACCCAATTACAAGTCCTAATTAAGGCCAATTTGTTCACCAACCCAAAATCCACCAACACTAACAATAAACCCGATTACTAGCATCACTAAACCCACTTCATGAGTCTAAATGGGTTTATCAACAAATCAAGTTCAAACCCTAACTTTGAATGGCAAAATCAACAATGAAATTCGGAGTTAGAACTTACCAATACCGCCAAAATGATGCCGTTGACGAGTAGAACAACTTTAATGCTTGAGGTTTGACCCGAAACAACCTCCTTCTTCTCCAAATGGAGTTCTCTCTCACTAGAACTCAATCTCACTCTAGGGTTTGAGGATGGGAGTGTTTGATGAGTGAGATGTGATCCAAACTGATCAATGGATCAGTTTTGATGACCCCAAACTGACCCCAAGTGAAAAGACCAAAGTACCCCTCATTTAGACCTTTTAAAAAGGCTGAAAATTGCATCAGACGGGTTCGGCGCGCCGCGCCGAAAGGTGGAGCGCCGCTCCAACCTTCAGGTCAGTTTTCAGTTTCTTGTTTTGGCCATAACTTTTTGACCGTAGCTCCGTTTTCGATGAATCAAATATCGTTGGAAACGTAATAAGATTTCCTTTCCAATGGTAAGGCTTTGAAACATCAACACAAACTTTATTTGGGGTTGAAAGGATACGTACACACCTTGTCACTTCAGACAACGTCCAGTTTCCTTCGGCGTTCGAGCAAGCAACACGTAAACTTCATACACGCATCGTACACCATAAATACATTATGTACAATAAATATTTGGGTCTTACAACAGTCCCATATGACTATAAAAATTTAGATCCTTAAGGAAATTGGATCTTTATGAAAACATTTGATCTTTTGAAAATTCATTCTAGCTTTTACCCTAGATAAGTTTTCCGGAATAACCCTTCACCAGTGTTTGCGAAATTGTTTTTGTGGGTTTGGTGGGTTTCAGATTTGAAAATTTTAGCTCAAAACTTGCGGTTTTGTGTCACCCACTTGCTAACCTTGTATTGAGAAAGCAACACGTCCAGTATACTTGCTCCGTATATTACCTTTCGGTAAACTACCGTCCGGTTGTAAAGGAAAGCGTTGAACAAACAACTGTTAAGGCAATGTCCCATGACATGCTTTTAATTATGGTCTATAACGTGTCGGATGCAATTACTATCCTTTGTAGGAGCAATAGTAAAGCTCACCCTATAGTTTTTCGGTCTGGCACAAGGTCCTGTCTTCGACCATGCTATGCAACCACCGTTCTTACGGTTGACACCCGATTTGGTTCAGGTGACCTAATGAATTCGAGGTGAATTCCTAAGATTTTACGTTCAATGGTAATGAACGCATTGAAAATGGATTTTCAGAAAACAAATCGGTTTGTAATTTTGATCAAAATATTTTCTAGTTCAAGCTCGAGTTTAGATATCATTGAATTCCATGAGTTTGTAATTCTCAATCTTTAAAGTCAATCTCAAGGATTGAGTAATATCAGGCTTAAAAGTTGATTTTTAATCTTTAATGAGATTATCTTTTCTGGGGGTCTGATTCATTAGTCTTATCAAGCTAATTTGCACGGCGTCCGCCCCATTTTACGAGACAGATCCTCTCATGGTTAGGATAAGTCTGACCACTTGGCGACCCTGTTTGATGCTGAGGTCCGTGAATTTCCAGCTGATTTTCGAGAAAACTTTTCAAGGTTTTTCGTAGACTCTACAACTGGTCTGGACGACAACTTCCTGACCTAAATTAAGAAGCGCGTTTCTTTTTCGGAAGACTTTACTTCCTTTTAATGATGGAATTGATTAATCGTGTAGATCCATCTTTCTTTCAAATATATTACAGTAAATCGGGTAAAACTGTTTAGTTTAGTCTAAAGCAAAAGCATCTTCAATTATTTGTTACAAAAATATGTGACATATGTTTTAAATGACTTTGTAAATTTTTCCCACACTTGGCTTTTAGTTAAATTTTTCTTTGTCTTTTTATTCTCCTCTATTCCATTCTTAAATGAATTCAAGCGTTTTGGGTTGTTTCTCAATTTATGTCCTTTCCGAGGTAACAATAATTTCGGTGTTAACACCTAGTTTTATCGTTCATAAATATGTATAAACATGATTTTGAGTTCATTTAATTGAAAATTTTGAAAATTTTTACTAGAATTGGGTAGTCAGTATATAAGACTAGAGCTGTTCTTTATTATCAGAGAGCACTAGATTCTAATACAACTACTGCATTACTAGTATTTTTAATGGTAACCAAGTGTATAAGTCAAAAAATTTAAAAAATTCGAAAGAATTTAACCCCTTCCCACATTTAAGATCTTGCAATGCCCTCATTTGCAAAAAATTAGTACAATTTAAATTATTGAGGGTGATTAGTGTAGAAAAATGATTAAACTTTACCAAAATTTCCAAACATATTGGCGTTTGTTTTAAAAGCAAAGATTTTTGGTTTTTTTTAATGTTTTTGGCATATTTTAATTCAATAAGATTAAAAATAATGATAATAAAATTTCTCGTCCCTCCCTTGGGTAAAGCAATTTCGGTTCAACGACCTAGTTTTCAACTCATGACGAATTTTAAAAATCATATTTTTAACTTAGTGAAATAAAGTAAATTTTTTGTTTTTAAATTCACACCAAACTTAAATTTAAAATGCATAAAATTAAAAATTCATATTATTAAAATTTTAAAAATTCACACCAAATTTATATTATAATTTTGTTTTTATACATACAAACTTATATTAAAAATATTAATTTTTCAAATATTTACAAACTTAAATATATTGATTTTAAAAAGTTTACAATATTAATTTAAAATTAATTTTAAAAATAAAGTAAAAATAAAAATAAAAAATCTTTTTGGTCTTTTATCCCACTTTAATCAATCAAATATTATCAAAAATATACGCCCCTCTTTTTGGTAAAGTAATTTCGGTTATATTACCTAGTTTTACTCCTGACGAATTTCTGAAATATTTTGGGTTGATTGATTAAAGATATTTATACCTTAAGAATAAACGGTAAATTTCGCAGTGATGTAATAAATTTTTGTATGATATCAATAATTTCGGTCGCAAAACCTAATTTTATTGGATACCAATTTAATACTTTATAGCGAACGATTCAGCGTTTATTATCAAAAGGTTAAAAGCAATAAAATAAAAATAAAAACTGTACATACTTACCTGTGAGATAGAATTCTCAGTGACATGCTTTAGCCCACTCATAAGATAGTCGGACTAATTGGTTTTCCATAGCTACATAGGCATAACCTAGAGCATTCAACGATTTTTCTTCGAAACATATGAACGATCCTTCTCTGCATAAAGTAAAGAACTAGGTATTGGAATATGTCTGATTCGTCGAGCATTTTCCTTCGTGTGACCATTTTCCGCATTGTAACAACCCAACCCGTTAACCAACCAATAACGCAGAAAAAAAAATATTTTGCTGGTACAACACATGGCGCGGCGCGCCATATGGCCGCGCGGCGCGCCAAAGTGGCCTGTCCAAAAAGTCATGAAATGCGAAAATGTTTGCCCACTTCCCGACGTATTTAGACAAAACGCTTTTAACCATACATTAATATATGTAGAACTAACACGTTCCATTAATAAAATTAGTTTTACGAAGACCGGGCCCACATTGGCCGTTTTACGACTTTCGTACGAAAATACAAGTTTTCAACCACATGATTTGTAATACAAAATAAAGGTCGAGCATGGCGATTGGGGATACGCTACCCAATCCTAATCAATCCAAAAGCAAGCCTTCTAAAGCAACTACGCGAGTCCACTAGTCCCCGCTTACCCGAGCCTCCGCATCCATGCAATCTATAAAAAAGTCAACAACGAGAGGGTAAGCTAACGCTTAGTGAATGATAACATACTACATACATATATATGTATAAAATGGACACGCCACACAAATATCAAATACCTCATACGAACTTGTAACACAATTAGTATATCAACATACTCGTAAATACTAACAAGTCGTACACCATCCCAAAACCACATTAGCATGTACTCATCACAATTTATATATAACATGCTATACAATCACAACACAATATGGTTAACCATAACGCTATGGTGCTACCGGCTCGTGGTTCACACCATACGCATTCGAGTCATACTATTTTATAGTGCTACCGGCTCGTGGTTCACACTCGATGCTACCGGCTCGTGGTTCACATCTTAGTTTATAGTGCTACCGGCTCGTGGTTCACACTCGATGCTACCGGCTCGTGGTTCACATCTTAGTTTATAGTGCTACCGGCTCGTGGTTCACACTCGATGCTACCGGCTCGTGGTTCACATCTTAGTTTATAGTGCTACCGGCTCGTGGTTCACACTCGATCACACACATGTTATGGCACTACCGGCTCGATGGTTCATACCATAACACCCACAAATAAATACGTCATATACACATACGTATAATTACTCCACTCACAATATCAACCCTTCGCCATTGGGGTTATATAATCCACATCACACGCCCATGTGTTAACGTACACACAAAGTGTGCACCTCATCAAAGGTGGTCAACCAAAACGCGCAACCGTGCCAATTGGACCCATACACAAGTCCATAAAATCCACCCATATGTGAAGTGAGCTCTATAGCCGAGAATCACTTCACCCGACCCGCACCCATCCTACACATACATATGCACATAGGATATTAACACTCACCTTGAAGTCTTGAAGAATGCTTCCAAGTAATCTGCAACTCGTCAATGGAAAGTACCTATTCCATTATCACAAATTCAACAACACACTTAGATTGGATTTACAAACCAACCCAATTTGACACTTAGTGCAAATTCGACCCAAATGCACTTCCAAGTACAAACCGCGCCCAAACTAACCAATAATCACTCACACAAGTGAGAATGGTCCTAATATGCCAAATAAACCCGAACTCAAGTGTTAAACACGTGTCATACCCATTTTGACACCAAAACCCTAATTTTGACCCACAAAGGTCAAAATCTCATTCTTTACAAGTTTTGACACCAAAACACATTTAACTCGGTTTTATACTTCAACTTAATCCATTTTAAGTTTATAAACCTCATTAAATCACCAATTGGGTCACAATCACCACCAAACCCTAATTTGACCCAAAGTGAAAGTTAGTCAACAAAATAACCTTAAATGGATTTCAATACTTCCATAATCACTAACTTAAGTGATTAAACCCAATTTCAAGCTCTCAACATGGCCAATTAGTTCACCAACCCACAATCCACCAACCATTAACAATAAACCCGATTACTAGCATCACAAAACCCATTTTATCATCTAAAAGGGTTTTACAACAAACTAACTCAAAACCCTAACTTGAATAACAAATCCAATAAATGAAATTCGGAGTTTGAGCTTACCAATACTATCACCGCGTAGCCAAGAACGAGAGGAACAACTTTAGAACCCGAGCTTTTGATCCAAACGGCCTCCTTCTTCTCCAAACCCCCAAATCTCTCTCTCTCTCTCTCTAGATAGTTGGGAGTGATGAATGGATGTGAAAATGATCCAAAACTGATCCAAACCAGCTAATATGGCTCACAAATCCGGCCCCAAGTGAAATTACCCAAATACCCTTCATTTAAACCAATTAAAACAAAGGATTCTGTCAGCGCCAAATGGCGCGACGCGCCCCAAACCCGCGCGGCGCGCGATCCTACTGAAACAGTTTCTTTTGCATTTTAATTTATATACAATAAAACCCACACACTTGAACACCATAATACATAAGTAAGTAAGATAATTATTCGGGTCTTACAACTCTTCCCCACTTAAACTCGATCACGTCCTCGTGATCCTCGTCACTTAACCAAACGGACCACACTACACGGTCCTCAAACATACGTCCCAATCCGACTTTCCTA
The DNA here is from genome assembly GCF_046630445.1 of Rutidosis leptorrhynchoides. NCBI lineage: Eukaryota > Viridiplantae > Streptophyta > Magnoliopsida > Asterales > Asteraceae > Rutidosis > Rutidosis leptorrhynchoides. The sequence goes on from NC_092338.1 coordinate 19,348,131, forward strand.
GGCAACTCTTCCCAATGAATCACCTCTAACAACCAAAATCGTCACACGCGATTTAACAAATCACAATCCGAGCACTAAAACCATGCTCAATCCCTCACATCGGGAAACTCAACCAATCTCGAACCGAGATATCAACCCTCTAGCGTAACATTGCCAAGTACAATGCTAAAAGCAACCAAGTTTAAATCCTAAAGTCAACAATCCGAAACGATGAAGACCGAACCAAACGAACCCTTACGGATTACACCAATCACTAAACATCCTTTGTAGTGCGCCATACGACCAATACGCAACCACCGTAACATCATAATCCAACGGCTAGAACCGATAGCGCCCAAAATGACTATGGAAATGCAAAACCCAAGGTGTACGAAATCAACCATCGTCACACCCGTAACAAACATGTGAGCGAAACACGGCTATCGCCTCACTAATCCCACAACATGGTCCTCACAACCCCACCATCGACGTATAAAACGACCGATAGTTCCCGCAACATGGTCCTTACGACCCTACCATTGGTGTATCAAACAACCAATAGATCACACGACACGAAGGCTGGCCGAAAACACACGCGCCCTAGTGAATCCGAACTACACGCGACTCACTACCTTCACCACAACAACAATCGGGAATGGCCGAACTACACGCGCCATAGTGAATCCGAACTACACGAGAGTCACTATCCCGGAGGAATGACCGAACTACACGAGTCAATTGTGAATCCGAACTACACGAGATTCACTCCTGAATACAATGACCGAAACCACACGAGTCATTCGTGAATCCGAGCTACACGAGATTCACTTCCACAACATCGAGGTTGGCCGAACTACACGAGCCTTAGTAATCCGAAACCACACGAGATTACTACCTCAATAAGATGACCGAACTACACGAGTCACCATGAATCCGAACTACACGAGATTCATTTAGTTAAGATGACCGAAACCACACGCGTCATCGTGAATCCGAAACCACACGCGATTCACAATCTCAACATAGGAATGGTACTCGCATTTCCCACCGGTACTCGCATTTCCCGATAGTGTTACACCATACCGACATAACACTACTCCCTTGATGAAGTCAGCGGACCCCGAAGGTCATACTCCACCAATCTCAACACCGGATGAAGTCAGCGGACCCGAAGATCATGCTTCACTGATATAACACCACGCTCATGATGAAGTCAGCGGACCCCGAAAGTCATGCTCCACCAATCACGTATTCCCATGATGAAGTCAGCGGACCCTAAAGATCATGCTTCATCAAACAACCATACCATAATCGAGCAAGAACCACCTATACCAAACATAGGTACCAAACAATAATTCTCCACAAGAGAACCCGACACACACCTCCCTTAACCGGAGGATTTCACCTTGCTCGCCAAACACGTCCATTATCTCTCAACGAGATTTTCCACGTTACCACCTCGGTGATGATTCAAATCCAAACCATAAGTACAATTTATCCGAAATTGTACTCTACCACAAATCGACCAAACCAGGTCTCGACAACATTTTCCGGATCTACCAAAAGCATCATCCGAAATCTCACACTAAAACTTCCTCGTGCGGGAGTGTAACTCCCCCACTTAGAACCACGTTCCATATCCACAACTCGTACAACCGTACAATGCTACCACAGGTAGACTTCACCAACAATTTGGGCTCACACGACCCATTACCATATCTTGCTCCAACCTTGAGCACACGAAGGATTTTAACCAACCCTTAAACACGTTGTACGAAAAGTGTACCGCAACACAATCGGAGTCGAACACCACGCTAGTAGGTATAAAAGAGGCACCTAATGTCGTGTCATAAAGACTCCATTACCAACACACATCGAGATTTAAAACACTCGATCTTAAGGGTTCCAACCAACCGACGAACCTCATGATTCGTCACTTCAACATAAAAGCGAACACGCGCTTAACAACCAAACACCAAAACCATTTCCGTGGCTTGGTAGAAACGTTTCCCAAATACTAAGGAATGCTTGGTTGCACCAAGTCTTACGCCCTTCGCCCGTCAATCAAACATCAACATAGGGTACTTCCATTAGGAACGTCACCCATAGCATAACATGCACAACAAAGGCACGTAACTCAAACTCAAACGGCATTTAATAAATAATCAAAAGACATATTTATCAAAATTAAACGTACCTTAACGTCTCCTGGCCGCACCCGTCCCCGCTAACTTGGGACATTCCGACTTACGATGTCCTACTTTTTGGTAATTGAAGCACACCATACCATCACCCTTTGGTACTGAACATTCCCAAGACTTGTGACCCCTCACGCCACAATTGTAACATCTAGCCGCACTAGAATCTGACATACCCGTTCGCGTACCACCCGTGCTCACACTCGGACCCTTAGCCCTCTTACTCGGAGCACCATAAGAAACGACCCTTCGCTCACTTGAAGGTTCACCCTTTTTCGATCATGAATACGACTCGAAACCTCTAGCCAAGTCGAATAATTCCGAAAATGATTTCGCTTGACCCCGGCTAATTTTACTTTTCAAGTCATCATTCAAGGTCCGATAGAAATCTCCCATCAACAAACGATCATTCCCCAAATACTCCGAACAAAAACGAGCCTTTGCCATAAAGGTCGTCTTGAGAGTACTCAAATCCATAGATCCTTGTCGCAAATTTCGCAACTCATTACGCAATTCCCACAAATCGGCCGAAGTCCGGAACTCCTCGAAGAATTCCGCCTTAAAGTCGTCCCACGATAAAGCCATAAACGTCTCGCCACCGACAAGATCAATCTTACCATCCAACCAATCCCATCCCCTACCCCGCAACAAACTCGTAGCGAGTCTCGTCTTTCTCTCGGGAGGGCAATCAATAGTACGGAAACACCCTTCGACGTTCGAAATCCAAGTTGTGCTTACCAAAGGATCCGGCTTTTCGTCATACATCGGGGGTTTAGTCCTCATGAAGCTCTTAAGATAACGCTCCATTTCACCACTACTTTGAAGTTCGGAATACCTCCTTTCCATTCTTTCTTCTAACGCACCCATTTGCTCCGCAACGGCGGCCGCAACCCTAGCGTTAAACTCCACGTCATTCGCCTCGGTCTCGTTTCGCGTCGTCATTCTAAAGAATGCAAAACGATTAGTCCACGAACGTGTAAAACCGTACGCACGACACAGCCCCATCTTGCTAAACACTCATCGTACATCACTTGTTAGACACGATTTGCACCCGTAATAAGGTTTGCAAGTTCTTATTACGCACACATGCCGCATCGACTCGTTAGTACAGTGACCATCTCGCTCGATGATATACACAAACACAACCAAAATTCTACGCGGTACAAACACACGCGAGAATTATTATCACAACACAACAACATATTAATAATATCCGCATTACTAATATAAAAGTTAGTCAACCTATAGCCAAGGCACTAACCAAACCCATTCCGACCCGTAATCCTACAAGTCCCGCAACAATTTAAGCACACACAAGTCTAAGTCTAGGCACCTATCTCAAGTCACCTAAATCCCTTAGACCATGATCTGATACCACTTGTAACAACCCAACCCGTTAACCAACCAATAACGCAGGAAAAAAAATATTTTGCTGGTACAGCACATGGCGCGGCGAGCCATATGGCCGCGCGGCGCGCCAAAGTGGCCTGTCCAAAAAGTCATGAAATGCGAAAATGTTTGCCCACTTCCCGACGTATTTAGACAAAATGCTTTTAACCATACATTAATATATGTAGAACTAACACGTTCCATTAATAAAATTAGTTTTACGAAGACCGGGCCCACATTGGCCGTTTTACGACTTTCGTACGAAAATACAAGTTTTCAACCACATGATTTGTAATACAAAATAAAGGTCGAGCATGGCGATTGGGGATACGCTACCCAATCCTAATCAATCCAAAAGCAAGCCTTCTAAAGCAACTACGCGAGTCCACTAGTCCCCGCTTACCCGAGCCTCCGCATCCATGCAATCTATAAAAAAGTCAACAACGAGAGGGTAAGCTAACGCTTAGTGAATGATAACATACTACATACATATATATGTATAAAATGGACACGCCACACAAATATCAAATACCTCATACAAACTTGTAACACAATTAGTATATCAACATACTCGTAAATACTAACAAGTCATACACCATCCCAAAACCACATTAGCATGTACTCATCACAATATATATATAACATGCTATACAATCACAACACAATATGGTTAACCATAACGCTATGGTGCTACCGGCTAGTGGTTCACACCATACGCATTCTAGTCATACTCTTTTATAGTGCTACCGGCTCGTGGTTCACACTCGATGCTACCGGCTCGTGGTTCACATCTTAGTTTATAGTGCTACCGGCTCGTGGTTCACACTCGATGTTACCGGCTCGTGGTTCACATCTTAGTTTATAGTGCTACCGGCTCGTGGTTCACACTCGATGCTACCGGTTCATGGTTCACATCTTAGTTTATAGTGCTACCGGCTCGTGGTTCACACTCGATCACACACATGTTATGGCACTACCGGCTCGATGGTTCATACCATAACACCCACAAATAAATACGTCATATACACATACGTATAATTACTCCACTCACAATATCAACCCTTCGCCATTGAGGTTATATAATCCACATCACACGCCCATGTGTTAACGTACACACAAAGTGTGCACCTCATCAAAGGTGGTCAACCAAAACGCGCAACCGTGCCAATTGGACCCATACACAAGTCCATCAAATCCACCCATATGTGAAGTGAGCTCTATAGCCGAGAATCACTTCACCCGACCCGCACCCATCCTACACATACATATGCACATAGGATATTAACACTCACCTTGAAGTCTTGAAGAATGCTTCCAAGTAATCTGCAACTCGTCAATGGAAAGTACCTATTCCATTATCACAAATTCAACAACACACTTAGATTGGATTTACAAACCAACCCAATTTGACACTTAGTGCAAATTCGACCCAAATGCACTTCCAAGTACAAACCGCGCCCAAACTAACCAATAATCACTCACACAAGTGAGAATGGTCCTAATATGCCAAATAAACCCGAACTCAAGTGTTAAACACGTGTCATACCCATTTTGACACCAAAACCCTAATTTTGACCCATAAAGGTCAAAATCTCATTCTTTACAAGTTTTGACACCAAAACACATTTAACTCGGTTTTATACTTCAACTTAATCCATTTTAAGTTTATAAACCTCATTAAATCGCCAATTGGGTCACAATCACCACCAAACCCTAATTTGACCCAAAGTCAAAGTTAGTCAACAAAATAACCTTAAATGGGTTTCAATACTTCCATAATCACTAACTTAAGTGATTAAACCCAATTTCAAGCTCTCAACATGGCCAATTAGTTCACCAACCCACAATCCACCAACCATTAACAATAAACCCGATTACTAGCATCACAAAACCCATTTCATCATCTAAAAGGGTTTTACAACAAACTAACTCAAAACCCTAACTTGAATAACAAATCCAATAAATGAAATTCGGAGTTTGAGCTTACCAATACTATCACCGCGTAGCCAAGAACGAGAGGAACAACTTTAGAACCCGAGCTTTTGATCCAAACGGCCTCCTTCTTCTCCAAAACCCTAAATCTCTCTCTAGAATCTCTCTCTCTCTCTAGATAGTTGGGAGTGATGAATGGATGTGAAAATGATCCAAAACTGATCCAAACCAGCTAATATGGCTCACAAATCCGGCTCCAAGTGAAATTACCCAAATACCCTTCATTTAAACCAATTAAAACAAAGGATTCTGTCAGCGCCAAATGGCGCGGCGCGCCCCAAACCCGCGCGGCGCGCGATCCTACTGAAACAGTTTCTTTTGCATTTTAATTTATATACAATAAAACCCACACCCTTGAACACCATAATACACAAGTAAGTCAGATAATTATTCGGGTCTTACAACTCTTCCCCACTTAAACTCGATCACGTCCTCATGATCCTCGTCACTTAACCAAACGGACCACACTCCACGGTCCTCAAACATACGTCCTAATCCGACTTTCCTAGGCAACTCTTCCCAATGAATCACCTCTAACAACCAAAATCGTCACACGCGATTTAACAAATCACAATCCGAACACTAAAACCATGCTCAATCCCTCACATCGGGAAACTCAACCAATCTCGAACCGAGATATCAACCCTCTAGCGTAACATTGCCAAGTACAATGCTAAAAGCAACCAAGTTTAAATCCTAAAGTCAACAATCCGAAACGATGAAGACCGAACCAAACGAACCCTTACGGATTACACCAATCACTAAACATCCTTTGTAGTGCGCCATACGACCAATACGCAACCACCGTAACATCATAATCCAACGGCTAGAACCGATAACGCCCAAAATGACTATGGAAATGCAAAACCCAAGGTGTACGAAATCAACCATCGTCACATCCGTAACAAACATGTGAGCGAAACACGTCTATCGCCTCACTAATCCCACAACATGGTCCTCACAACCCCACCATCGACGTATAAAACGACCGATAGTTCCCGCAACATGGTCCTTACGACCCTACCATTGGTGTATCAAACAACCAATAGATCACACGACACGAAGGCTGGCCGAAAACACACGCGCCCTAGTGAATCCGAACTACACGCGACTCACTACCTTCACCACAACAACAATCGGGAATGGCCGAACTACACGCGCCATAGTGAATCCGAACTACACGAGAGTCACTATCCCGGAGGAATGACCGAATTACACGAGTCAATTGTGAATCCGAACTACACGAGATTCACTCCTCAATACAATGACCGAAACCACACGAGTCATTTGTGAATCCGAGCTACACGAGATTCACTTCCACAACATCGAGGTTGGCCGAACTACACGAGCCTTAGTAATCCGAAACCACACGAGATTACTACCTCAATAAGATGACCGAACTACACGAGTCACCATGAATCCGAACTACACGAGATTCATTTAGTTAAGATGACCGAAACCACACGCGTCATCGTGAATCCGAAACCACACGCGATTCACAATCTCAACATAGGAATGGTACTCGCATTTCCCACCGGTACTCGCATTTCCCGATAGTGTTACACCATACCGACATAACACTACTCCCTTGATGAAGTCAGCGGACCCCGAAGGTCATACTCCACCAATCTCAACACTGGATGAAGTCAGCGGACCCGAAGATCATGCTTCACCGATATAACACCACGCTCATGATGAAGTCAGCGGACCCCGAAAGTTATTATTCGATTCCGGAAACGAGGAAAGTTAGCTCCTCGGTTTATTGGACCATTTAAGGTTTTAGCTCGTGTTGGTGAAGTCGCGTATCGTTTGGAATTACCCGAAGAGCTTGCGGGGATCCATAATACATTTCATGTTTTCCATCTCCGTAAGTGTCTTGCGGATGATTCATCTTGGGTGCCATTAGACAAGATTGAGCTAAATAATAGGTTAGAGTATATTAAGGAACCGATTGCCATACTTGATGAGAAAGTCAAAAGGTTGAGACATAAAGAGGTTAGGACTTTTAAAGTTCAATGGCGTCGTAGTAAGGGTTCCGAGTTTACTTGGGAGCCCGAAGAGTTTATGCTGGTTTATCTTCCTTCTTGTCATGCGGCTTGGATCGCGAGGACGTGCTTCGATTCAAGTGGGGTAGAGTTGTAACATCCTATTTTCCCGTACGTATCGAAAGGTGCTCACTTAATCAGTTGTACGTTTATAACTCGTTAGCTTATGCACAAATGTATGAATATATGCGTAGATATATATATATATATATATATATATACATATATGTATACTTGATAATGTGTGCATGTATAAGTTTAATCATGGGTTTGGTTAGCGTTAAGTCTCGTGAGACTATTGTTGAAGGCTAGGTGAATATAGGAAGCGGGTTTGGAATGTACAAATCAAATAAAATCGAAAATTGTTTAAATCGGTCGAACTGTCCAGTTACAGCCTTAGGCCGCGCCGCGATAATTGGGTCCGTGCCGCAGCATATAAAGCAATTCCAGATTAGAAGTCAAGTTAAAGGGGGTCATTTTTCCTTCGTTAGGTCACGCCGCGACAAATGGGCCGCACCGCGGCACCTCTGCAGTTCTGACTCTGATTTTAGCTCAAATTAAATAAATTTAAGGGGCAAATTGGTAATTTAACATGTGGATCTGATTGGAGCATTAAACCTCCACCACTATTTCATTTATTTCATTTCCTTTTCTATTTTCTTTCCAATTTTTCTCCCAAAACACAAAACCCACTTAGTTTAATCTTGAGATTTGGAGTTGGAGATTTGTGAATCAAACCTAGGAGCGAGATTTAAAGTTGTTCTCCTTGTTACTAGCTATAAGAAGATAGTCTTGGTAAGTTCTAACTTTATGTTTTAAGTTTTAATTGGTTAATGGCTAGAGTTTGGGTTATGTTGTTGTAAGGAAACCCTAATAGCCACTATTTAGGGTTTTGGCCTTGTGATTTGAGGTTGTAAGTGTCAATTGGTGTTGTTAGTCACTAATGCACTTTAAGATTTATGAAAGAAGTGTAAATGGGTAAGTTTGACTTGATTGTGAGTCTAAGTAATATAAAATGGGTCAAAATGTACTAGTTGACCTAATTAGATTAAATGGGTATGGTTACCCTAAGTTTTGTGTTAATTGAAGTTAATAGACTTTAATTCACTAGTCTTAGTGATTAAAGTCGAGTCTTGGCCATTTATGGGCGGTTGTGAGTAGTTAAGTCATTTAATGCAAATTGGGTCATTAAATGCTCAAGTGGGAGTATTGTGGTTAATCCCACTAGTTATGAAATTGAATGTGCACTTAATGATTTAGGTACATTGCATTGAATCTCGAAAGTGATAAATCACCATCCTTGTGACAAGGTGAGTGGAATAAGTATACTTGTACGTATATGATGTGCTTATTTGTACGTAAGGATATGTGTTGTCCTAGTTAGTGATATATGTGTTGTACACTAACGATTTATGAACGAATATGTGTTGTCTAATTTAGCAATATATGTGTTGTATGCTAACGGTTTATTAAATGGATATGTGTTGTCCAAATTGGTGTTATATGTGTTGTACACTAACGATCTTATGAACGGATATGTGTTGTCCAAGGGTTGGTGATATATGTGTTGTGCACTAACGGTTGTTATGAACACCTATGGGAATTTTGAGTACCATTCCTTTTTGCTATTGGTTAACCATGGTTGTGTGATTGTGTAATTAGCATATTAAATTATGAACTATATGCTATTGTCGGTCTTGTGGATTGTGGTTTGTAGTTTATGCATGATGTTTGCATGTTTGTCGAATAGCTAGCTTGTATGCGGTATTGTGTAAGTGATTGCAAGTAAGTAGGATTATATATGAACATGTATAATTATTGCATTCACTAAGCATTAGCTTACCCCTCTCGTTGTTTATCTTTTTAGTTGCAGGTGCGGATAAGGGCAAAGGGGTTATCGGGCACTAGGTGGCCTTTGATGATATTTTATCGAAGTTTGAAAGTTGGCCTAACATTTTGGGTAGTTTAGTCCCAAACCATGCTCAAAGGGTCGTTTGGATTATAAACTATCGTTGTAGTGGGTCAAACTTGTATTGAACTTAATTAATGGCCTTCGTGCCTTTTGTAAACATTTAAATTGTTGAACGTTTAAATGGAACTTGTGGATTGGTTTACATATTTTATTGGCGCGTAAATGTGTATCTTTAAAAAAAAAATTATCGTATGGAATACGGGTTGGGATGTTTCAAGTGGTATCAGAGCATGGTCTAAGGGATTTAGGCGACTTGAGATAGGTGCCTAGACTTGGACTTTATTGTGTATGCGCTTTTATGCGGGACTTGTAGGACTTTGGGTCAAATCGGGAATTGTTAGTACTTTGGTTTATGTGAACTAACCTCATGCTAATTGAATTATGTTGTGTTTAGAAATCATCAAGCGAGATGGATATTGTACTAGCGAGTTAATGCGACGTGTTCGCGTAACGATGATTAGCTACCATTGTTACGGGTGCAAATCGTGTCAAACAAGTAATGTACGATGATTGTTGAGTAAGATGGAGTAGTGTGAGGTATACATATATGCATACGTGTTATGTCCTTTTGTTCGTTCGTTGCTTAATCTTTTCCGTTTTATAGAATGAAGATGAGAAACGGACACGACACCGAAAAAATGGGGGTACGAGTGAGGACGTTGAGTTCACGGCCAAAGTTGAGGCCATCTTTAAACGTCAAAAGGCGTAGTTCCTCGAGGATGTTAAGAAAATGTTTCTAGATACGATTGACGAGCAATTACTCAATGTAGTCAAGGAGCAAGTGAAGGCCGTTCATCAAGAGGATAATGTGGGGAGACGGGACTTCTTTTATAAGAATTTTAAGGATTCTCAACCTCCCACCTTTGAAGGTGAATGAGACCCTCTCAAGAGTGCCCGATGGCTCTCCGATATGGAGGGGGCTTTCCGTACTTGTGAATCTCCTCTTGATAAGAAGACAAGGTATGGTTGTAGCATGTTAAGGGGTGACGCCAAGCTATGGTGGGATGCGAAAATCCAAGTTTATGGTGAAGAACAATGCATGGATTTTACTTGGGATGAATTCAAGGTAGAGTTTTTCGATGAGTACCGAACTTCGGCCGATCTAACTAGGCTTAAGGACGAGTTACGTTCCTTGAGGCAAGGGCCGATGGATTTGAACACTCTCAAATCCGTGTTTTTGTCCAAGACCCAATTTTTCCCGGAGTATGTCGGGAACGATAAGATGTTGAAGGAAGATTTTTATAGGATCTTGAATGATAATTATCAAGAGAAAATTAGTGTGAACGTGGTGAAGAGCTTTGATGAATTGTTCAATATGGCGAAGGGTTTTGAAGCGCTTGTGTTGAGAAAGAGTAGTTTTACTTTTGGTAAGAGGAAGTTCGAGAATTCGAATCAATCGAGCTTTTCCAACAAAAAGAACAAGAAGGGCTCCGAAAGTGTTAATAGTGTGAAGAAAGGTGGCTCCGGTGGTCATGTACCCACTTGCTATACTTGTGGGCAAAAAGGTCACATCTCTCGTGATTGCCCCAACTCACCTTCCACACCCAAATTTACTTGTTTCAATTGTGGTAAAGAAGGGCACAAGAGGCCCGAGTGTCCCGAGTTGTGCAATGATAATGTTAAGCGGTTAGAAAAGGCGGCGGGTACGGCTAGAGGTTGAAATTATTTGATGACCAATGATGAAGCCAAACAATCGAACGAAGTTGTCTCAGGTACTTTCATGGTTAACTCTAATCCGACAAGGATTCTATTTGATAGTGGTGCAAATTTGTCTTTTGTGTCACCTCGATTTGTACCTAAACTTAATAAGTTATTAGCTAAGTTAAGTCGTCCGGTAGAAGTCGAAATAGCGGATGGCAAGACGGTGCTAGTGGTTGACGTATGTAAAAATTGTGATGTGGTATTTGGTGCCGAAAACTTTAAAATTGATCTCATTCCTATGACTTTGGGTGATTTTGATATCGTTGTGGGTATGGATTGGCTCGATCATAATAGAGCCGATATTGCATGTCACGAAAAATTTATTCGTGTAAAGGCCCCAAGTGGGGGAGAGTTAATTATTCACGGCGATAAACGAAGAAGACTTGTGCCGATATGTTCTTTTGCACGGGCACAACGTTTTCTTGTTAGTGGTGGCATAGCTTATCTTGCCCATGTTGTGGATACTCATGATGAGCCACCACCCATTCGTGAAATTCCGGTGGTTAGTGAATTCGAAGACGTTTTTCCGGACGAGTTACCGGGTGTTCCGGTGGAAAGACAAGTAGAATTTCGCATTGAGTTGGTTCCGGGGGCTACCCCCATTGCTAAAACTCCTTATCATTTAGCACCGACGGAAATGCAAGAGTTGTTAAATCAAACCCAAGAGTTGCTTGAAAAGGGTTTCATTCGACCGAGCTCCTCGCCATGGGGTGCTCCGGTCTTGTTTGTGAAAAAGAAAGATGGAAGTATGCGGATGTACATCGATTATCGGGAGTTGAATAAAGTGACGATCAAGAATCGCTATCCATTACCTAGGATTGACGACTTGTTTGACCAACTCCAAGGTGCAACGTATTTCTCTAAGATCGACCTACGGTCCGGCTATCACCAAATGCGGGTCCGTGAAGAAGATATTGAGAAAACGGCTTTTCGAATGCGTTATGGGCATTTTGATTTTGTAGTTATGCCTTTTGGTCTTACGAATGCACCGGTGGCATTCATGGACCTTATGAACCGAGTGTGCCAACCTATGTTGGACAAGTCGGTGATTGTGTTCATTGATGACATACTAGTCTACTCGAAAAGTATGAACGAACATGAACGTCATTTGCGTGAAGTATTGAGGAAGTTACGAAAGGAGAAGTTGTATGCTAAGTTCTCCAAATGTGAATTTTGGCTAAGGGAGGTTCAATTCCTTGGTCACATTGTGAACAAGGACGGTATTCAAGTAGATCCGGGGAAGATAGAGACGGTGAAGAGTTGGAGACAACCGAATATTCCTACGGAAATCCGAAGTTTTCTCGGATTGGCCGGTTATTATCGTCGGTTTATCCAAGACTTTTCTAAGGTCGCTTCTTCGTTGACGAAATTGACAAGGAAGAACGCGAGGTTTGTTTGGGAGAATGAGCAAGAAATTGCTTTTCAATTGTTAAAAGAAAAGTTATGTCAAGCTCCGGTGTTAGTGTTACCGAAAGGGGTGGAACACATGATGGTTTATTGTGATGCTTCGTTAAATGGGCTCGGGTGTGTTCTAATGCAAAGGGGTAAAGTCATCGCTTATGCCTCTCGACAATTAAAGGAACACGAGACGAGATATCCGAGTCATGATCTTGAGTTGGCGGCGGTGGTTCATGCGTTGAAAATTTGGCGCCATTACTTGTATGGTGTCAAGTGTACGATTTATTCGGATCATAAGAGTTTGAAACATCTCTTTAATCAACGAGATTTGAATTATCGTCAACGTAGGTGGATGGATGTGGTAAAATACTATGATTGTGAGATACTTTATCATCCGGGCAAGGCGAATGTGGTCGCGGATGCGTTAAGTCGAAAGAGTCATCACCCGGCGTTACGATTGGGATTGTTACGTATGATTATTACTAACGATTTTCTTGAAAAACTCTGCGTGATTCAAATAGAGGCTTACTTTCACCACAAGCATGCGGAGCGAATTGTGGGACAATCGGAGTATATTACTATGGGCTCGCGTGGTTTGTTGTCGTTTTAAAGAAGAGTGTGGGTACCTAAGATGGGTGGTAACCGACAAGTGCTACTTGATGAAGCACATAAGTCAAATTATTCCATTCATCCGGGCGCAACGAAAATGTATCTTGATTTAAAGAAAGATTATTGGTGGCCGGGCATGAAACGTGATGTTGTGAAGTATGTTGAGCAATGCGTCACGTGTTTGCAAGTTAAAGCCGAGCGCCAAAAGCCGTATGGTAAGTTACAACTGTTAGAAATCCCGAAATGGAAATGGGAGCACATTACCATGGACTTCATCACAAAGTTACCTAAAACGGCTAGAACCCAGATTGATTCGATTTGGGTTATAGTTGATCGACTGACGAAGAGTGCTTTGTTTCTTCCCATTAAGGAAGCGATATCGTCGGAGACCTTGGCTAAGTTGTTTATCAAGGAAGTCATCTCTCGACACGGTGTTCCTATATCTATTATTTTGGATCGAGATACTCGTTTTACATCTCGGTTTTGGGAAAAGTTTCATGAAGATATGGGTACGCAATTGAAGTTGAGCACGACGTATCATCCTCAAACGGACGGTCAAACCGAACGTATCAAACTTTGGAGGATATGTTACGAGCATGTATTATCGATTTTGGTGGTAGTTGGGACGAGCATTTGCCTTTGGTGGAATTCTCGTACAATAATAGTTATCATACTAGTGTTGGGATGCCACCTTATGAGATGCTTTATGGGCGTAGGTGTCGAACCCCGATTTGTGGGGGTGAAGTGGGACAAAAGGAAATCGGGAGTACCGATTTGGTTTTAGAGACGAAAAAGCAAGATTGATGTGATTCGAGAGCATTTGAAAAAGGCTCAAGATAGACAAAAGTCGTATGCTGACAAGCGTAGACGAACGATCGAATTTTAAGAAGGTGACATGGTGATGCTTAAGGTTTCGCTATGGAAAGGTATTATTCGATTCCGGAAACGAGGAAAGTTAGATCCTCGGTTTATTGGACCATTTAAGGTTTTAGCTCGTGTTGGTGAAGTCGCGTATCGTTTGGAATTACCCGAAGAGCTTGCGGGGATCCATAATACATTTCATGTTTTCCATCTCCGTAAGTGTCTTGCGGATGATTCATCTTGGGTGCCATTAGACAATATTGAGCTAAATAATAGGTTAGAGTATATTAAGGAACCGATTGCCATACTTGATGAGAAAGTCAAAAGGTTGAGACATAAAGAGGTTAGGACTTTTAAAGTTCAATGGCGTCGTAGTAAGGGTTCCGAGTTTACTTGGGAGCTCGAAGAGTTTATGCTGGTTTATCTTCCTTCTTGTCATGCGGCTTGGATCGCGAGGACGTGCTTCGATTCAAGTGGGGGAGAGTTGTAACATCCCATTTTCCCGTACGTATCGAAAGGTGCTCACTTAATCAGTTGTACGTTTATAACTCGTTAGCTTATGCACAAATGTATGAATATATGCGTAGATATATATATATATATATATATATATATATATATATATATATATATATATATATATATATATATATATATATATATATATATATATATATATATACATATATGTATACTTGATAATGTGTGCATGTATAAGTTTAATCATGGGTTTGGTTAGCGTTAAGTCTTGTGAGACTATTGTTGAAGGCTAGGTAAATATAGGAAGCGGGTTTGGAATGTACAAATCAAATAAAATCGAAAATTGTTTAAATCGGTCGAACTGTCCAGTTACAGCCTTAGGCCGCGCCGCGATAATTGGGTCCGTGCCGCAGCATATAAAGCAATTCCAGATCAGAAGTCAAGTTAAAGGGGGTCATTTTTCCTTCGTTAGGTTGCGCCGCGACAAATGGGCCGCGCCGCGGCACCTCTGCAGTTCTGACTCCAATTTTAGCTCAAATTAAATAAATTTAAGGGGCAAATTGGTAATTTAACATGTGGATCTGATGGGAGCATTAAACCTCCACCACTAGTTCATTTATTTCATTTCCTTTTCTATTTTCTTTCCAATTTTTCTCCCAAAACACAAAACCCACTTAGTTTAATCTTGAGATTTGGAGTTGGAGATTTGTGAATCAAACCTAGGAGCGAGATTTAAAGTTGTTCTCCTTGTTACTAGATACAAGAAGATAGTCTTGGTAAGTTCTAACTTTATGTTTTAAGTTTTAATTGGTTAATGGCTAGAGTTTGGGTTATGTTGTTGTAAGGAAACCCTAATAGCCACTATTTAGGGTTTTGGCCTTGTGATTTGAGGTTGTAAGTGGCAATTGGTGTTGTTAGTCACTAATGCACTTTAAGATTTATGAAAGAAGTGTAAATGGGTAAGTTTGACTTGATTGTGAGTCTAAGTAATATAAAATGGGTCAAAATGTACTAGTTGACCTAATTAGATGAAATGGGTATGGATTACCCTAAGTTTTGTGTTAATTGAAGTTAATAGACTTTAATTCACTAGTCTTAGTGATTAAAGTTGAGTCTTGGCCATTTATAGGCGGTTGTGAGTAGTTAAGTCATTTAATGCAAATTGGGTTATTAAATGCTCAAGTGGGAGTATTGTGGTTAATCCCACTAGTTATGAAATTGAATGTGCACATAATGATTTAGGTACATTGCATTGAATCTCGAAAGTGCTAAATCACCATCCTTGTGACAAGGTGAGTGGAATAAGTATACTTGTACGTATATGATGTGCTTATTTGTACGTAAGGATATGTGTTGTCCTAGTTAGTGATATATGTGTTGTACACTAACGATTTATGAACGGATATGTGTTGTCTAATTTAGAAATATATGTGTTGTATGCTAACGGTTTATTAAATGGATATGTGTTGTCCAAATTGGTGTTATATGTGTTGTACACTAACGATCTTATGAACGGATATGTGTTGTCCAAGGGTTGGTGATATATGTGTTGTGCACTAACGGTTGTTATGAACACCGATGGGAATTTTGAGTACCATTCCTTTTTGCTATTGGTTAACCATGGTTGTGTGATTGTGTAATTAGCATATTAAATTATGAACTATATGCTATTGTCGGTTGCTAGCTCCTTGTGGATTGTGGATTGTAGTTGTGTAACTAGCATATTAAATTATGAACTATATGAACTATATGCTATTTAATGCGCCGATCAGTAGTTGTGTAATTCGTTTGTGCTCCTTGTAACGTCTTACTAGCGTAATAAATAGGTTGAAATCGTTTTTCAATCCTTTGTGCTAAAACGGCTCCCATTGCAAAATCACTTGCATCGCACATTAGTTCAAATGGTAGATTCCAATTTGGAGTTATCATGATCGGCGCATTAGTGAGTTTTTCTTTAAGAATATTAAAAGATTTGATGCATTCATCTGAAAAGATGAATGGAGCATCTTTTTCTAGGAGTTTATTCATAGGAGTGGCAATTTTAGAAAAATCTTTTATGAAACGTCGGTAAAAACCGGCATGCCCTAGAAAACTCCTAACTCCTCTAACATTGGTGGGATGTGAAAGTTTAGCAATTACATCTACTTTAGCTCTGTCCACTTCAATTCCTTCCTTTGAAATTTTATGACCAAGTACGATGCCTTCTCTAACCATGAAATGGCATTTCTCCCAATTAAGAACTAGATTTGATTGTTCGCATCTAATAAGCATTCGTTCAAGATTAACTAGACATGTTTCAACAGTATCACCGAAGACTGAAAAGTCATCCATGAAAACTTCCATGCATTCTTCTATCATGTCGTGAAAAATTGCCATCATGCACCTTTGAAATGTTGCAGGAGCGTTGCAAAGTCCAAATGGCATGCGTTTGTAAGCAAAAGTACCATAAGGGCACGTGAACGTGGTTTTCTCTTGGTCCTCGGGTGCAATTGGAATTTGAAAGTATCCGGAAAAACCATCAAGAAAACAATAGTAACTATTTCCGGCTAATCTTTCCAACATTTGATCAATGAAAGGTAAGGGAAAGTGATTTTTTCTGGTGGTGTCATTTAATTTTCTATAATCAATACAAACATGCCATCCTATTACAGTCCTAGTAGGAATAAGCTCATTTTTCTCATTTGTGATGACAGTCATGCCACCCTTCTTAGGTACGCATTAAACTGGGCTTACCCATGGACTATCAGAGATTGGATAAATTAATGCATCAAGCATTTTAATAATTTCTTTCTTAACAACATCTTGCATATTCGGATTTAGTCTTCGTTGGCGTTGCACATACGTTTTATGACCTTCTTCCATAAGGATTTTATGTGTGCAATACGAAGGACTTATTCCTTTAATATCATGAATTTTCCATGCAATAGCTGGTTTATGAGCTCTTAGCACAGAAATGAGTTGAGATTTTTCATTTTCAGTAAGAGAAGACGATATTATTACAGGTAATTCAGATTCACCATGTAGATAAGCGTATTCCAAATGGTTTGGAAGTGGCTTTAACTCAAATGTCGGTGGTTCTTCTATCGATGATTTATATCGATATCTGTCTTCTTCTTTTAGCATTTGAATTTCTTCTATTGTTGGTTCATATCCATTAGCAATAAGTGTAGCTAACATTTCAGTTTCATCAATTGGTTCAGTTCCTTCTCCTAAAGAACATTCTCCTGTTCCTTGTAATTCTGGAAATTCTTCTAACAATTCTGCATGTGAATCTATAGTTTGATTATAATAACATGTATCATCTGCAGATTGCGGTTGTTGCATGGCTCTATCAACAGAAAAGGTAACACTATCGTCCTCTATACTTAGGGTCAGTTTCTTACCGAACACGTCTATTATTGCTTTAGCCGTGTTTAAGAATGGTCTTCCTAATATGAGAGGAACTTGAGAATCTTCTTCCATGTCCAGAATAACAAAATCTACTGGAAATACTAAAGTACCAACTTTAACTAGCATGTTCTCCATTATCCCTCTAGGATATTTTACTGATTGATCGGCAAGTTGTATACTTATTCGTGTTGGTTTCAATTCTCCAAGGTCTAGTTTAGCATATAGTGAATATGGCATTAAATTTATACTAGCACCTAAGTCTGCCAATGCTTCTATTGAACTAAGACTACCCAGAAAACATGGAATTGTGAAACTTCCTGGATCTGATAATTTTTCTGGTATCTTATTCAACAGCACTGCAGAACAATTAGCATTCATAGTAACAGCCGAGAGTTCTTCTATTTTCTTTGTATTTGTGATTAGATCTTTCAGAAATTTAGCATATCTAGGCATTCCTGAAATCACATCAATGAAAGGAAGATTGACATTTATTTGTTTAAACATATCCAAAAATTTGGATTGCTCGGCTTCAAGTCTTTCTTTTCTCATTTTACTCGGGTAAGGAAGTGGTGGTTGGTATGGTTTAACATAAGGTTTAGCCTTAATTGTGTTATCTTCATTAACCTTCTCAACTACCGGTTCTGTTTCCTTATCTTGCTCAGGTTGTGGTTCTTGTGGAGTAGGAATAGCTTCATCAGAAATTACAGGTATTTCGGGTGGTTTAAGTGTAATACCACTTCTTGTGGTAATGGCTTTAGGTGTTTCATTCCGGGGGTTAGCATTTGTATCGCTAGGTAGACTTTCTGATTTTCTTACACCTATTAACCTTGCTAGGTTGCTTACTTCTTGTTCTAAATTTTGAATAGAAGCTTGTTGATTTCCAAATACTTGAGCATTTTGTTCATTAGTTTGTTTCTGAGATGTGAAAAACTGCGTTTGAGATTCAACTAGCTTCGACATCATATCTTCTAAATTTGGCTTTTTATCATCGATTTGTGGTGGTTTATTTTGAAAAATAGGTCTTTGCTGGTTGTAAGTATTATTGGATACTTGTTGATTGCTAGGACCTTGTTGGTTGTTGTATGGAACATTGCAGTTATAATTCTAGTTTTGATTGTAGATTGGTCTTGGCGGTTGATAATTATTCTGATAATTATTTCCAGGCCTTTGGTTTATGTATGAAACATTCTCTCTTTGTTCCATTGTTAGTTCAATACTGAGACAATCTTTTGTTAAATGTGGTCCTCCACACTGCTCACAACTAATTCGTATTGAGTGAATATCTGTAGTCATCTTTTCCATTCGTCTCTCGACAGCATCTATCTTTGCAGAAATGGAATCGAAGTCATGGCTAGAATCGGCTCTAGCTGCTATAGATGATCTAACGATATCTTTTTCTTGGTGCCACTCATGTGAGTGGGAAGCAGTGTTATCAATAATTTTGTAAGCATCAGTTGTGGTTTTCTTCATAATGGAACCACCAGCTGCTATATCGATGTCTTTTCGTATAGTGATGTCGCATCCTTGGTAGAATATTTGTACTATTTGACAAGTGTCTAAACCATGTTGCGGACATCCTCTTAACAACTTTCCAAATCTTGTCCATGCCTCATATAGAGTTTCATTTGGCTTTTGCGTGAACGTAACAATTTCTACTTGAAGTCTCACGGCTTTAGATGCCGGAAAGAATTGTTTAAGAAAATTTTCAACTAAAACGTCCCATGTATCAATCGCCCCTTCAGGTAACGATTCTAACCAATCTTTGGCTTCTCCCTTTAAAGTCCAGGGAAATAACATGAGATATATCTGTTCATCCTCAACTTCTCGAATTTTAAATAAAGTACAGATCCTATTAAAGGTACGAAGATGTTCGTTTGGATCTTCCTTCGGCGCACCACTAAATTGGCATTGATTAGTCACCATGTGTAGGATTTGTCCTTTGATTTCATAATCTGGCGCATTAATATCAGGTTGAGTAATTGTGTGACCATGGCCAGTGCGTTTAGCTCTCATTCGGTCTTCCATACTTAGAAGTTCCAGATTCTCCATGATTGAATTTGTTGAATCTGAATCACTAGAGGATTCTGATTTAATGGTAGGTTCCTCAACAATCTCTGTTTGAATGATTGGTGGTTCTGGAGGAAAGATTAGTGGTTCAGGATCTCTGAATTGTCCCTGAATATCCTCCGGATTCTCAATTGTGAGGTCGGGTTCAAAAAATGGATTATCGGAAATTTGAATTGGAGTACTTAGTCGACTAGATGACGATTCTAAAGAAAAATCAACGGCGACAATATTGGCTCGATGTCTTGATCTGGTTACAGGTGGTGAACGTACAAAAGGTGGTGAACGTTTTGCTCGGTGCATTCACTGAATATCCTATTAGTTATAAAAGATAAAAATTATATAAGTTATCAAATTAATAGACTTTTCTGCTTTTGCCCACGTTTCGAATAGCCAAAAGATGTAGCAGGGAGCCAGAACCCTTTAAATCGGAAGCTCACAACTCAGCCACTAACAAATCCAACTATTACTATGAAGCAGAAAATTTGGATATCTATCAATTTAACCACTTAAAATAATTTTTCGTTGAAATTTAAAGAAATTTTAGAGAAGAAATAGAAAATATTCTAAGTTCTAAAAACTAGAGCGGCGAAAAATAAGAAAGAAAAAGAGCGCGTCGAAAAACGTTGAAAAATAAAAGGTCGAAAAATAATAGGCGTCGAAAAATAAAAATAAGAAAGTAGCGCGTCGAAACTTAAAAAGAAACTAAAAACTAAGAATTAAAAGTTTCCTCTAAAAATATTAAAGCTTAAAAGGAATTCTATATCTAAAACGGCAATAACTTAAAAAGGTACTAAAAACTTAAAACGGCGTCGCAAAATTCTAAAGGACCTAAATCTTAGTCTAAAGAAAAAACACTTAAGGGATTTTACGGCAAAGCCTAAAAATCTAGAAATAAAAATAACTATGGCAAAAACTATGACTTAAAACTAATTACGAGCAAAAAATACAAAAATTACGCTAAAACAAATAAAAAGATACAAAATATAAAAATATACTTAAAGTTGTAAAAAGTACAATTTTTTTAAAATATTATTTTTATATTATTTATTTTATAAAACTATTAATTTTATATATTTATAAAACTAATTAAACTTAATAATACAAAATAAATAATAAAACTAAACTAAATAATATTAAATACCCTAACCCCAATTAGGGTTTTAATTAAATAATAATAATAATTATTACTCCGTAATTATTGCAGTTGGCAGTCAAATGTGGCGTGTCAGACAGGGCCATGCGATCGCATGGTCCTTACGTTAAAAATCCATGCGGTCTCATGGAGTAGGGTTTCGCGCCAAACTTTAGGCTGCTACAGTAACGGGCCGAGTACTTTTTTTACATTTTTTTTTATGTTTTAAATTTATACAAAATACATATAAATCAATCAAAAACTTAATTTTAAAAAAAAAACTAAAATAAAGAAACTTTAATATTTTATATATATTTAACAAACTCTTAAAAATATATAAATTTTTATTTTTCTTTTCATTTTATATTTTCGTAATAATTTTTTTTATATTTTTAAAAACGAAATTTTTACAAAATAAAAAAAAAACTGAACAAAATTTTTTTAAAAATCTTTTATAGAGTTTCGCTTCCGGCGTTTATGTTGTTCCCCGGCAGCGGCGCCAAAAATACTTGATGTGTGCGAAGCGTACTAGGAAATAGTTATATTTTTGCTACAAAATACTATTACATACGATACAATTTTACACAAGTGATTTATTTATTTATAGAGTGGATATACCTAAACCTTGCTACAACACTTATAGGCAGTGTACCTAATCGTACAGTAGTGTAGTTTTTAGTAAGTCCGGTTCGTCCACAGGGAACTCGCCAAGTTTAACGCTATATTTTTAACTTATAATTGTAAAAATACAAAAATATATATAAGTAGTATTATTATTATAAAAGGGGTTTTACCGTTTAATGACCGGTTTGTCGATTTTTAAAACTTTAGTCGCAGTTAAAACCTAATGTAAAATATTAAAAATAAAAATAACTTAATTTAAAGCGTAAAGTAAATAACGATAATGAAATTGCGATAAATAAAAATGCGATAAATAAAAAGTACGATAATTAAAAGTGCAATTAAATATGAAATAAAGGAAATTAAATATGAAATAAAGGAATTATGCTTATTTAAACTTTCGTAATCATGATGTTCGACGTGTTATTTTTAGTTTATTCCCATGGGTTAATTGTCCTTTGTCCTGGATTATTTGATATGTCAATACGGATTTGTCCATAATAGTCCATCAGTCATAATCATAAAGTGCGGAAGTCTCCGTAAAAAAAGCCTTTTGTTTTGCCTTGGAAATGGAGAAGAAATAACTAATAAATTATAAATATCTACTAAGTAAAAAGACAAGAATACTCTTTAGCAATAAAAACAAAATATCGTGTAGTAATAACATGGGCCTAACTGATATATTTATAATTTATGATATTTAAAATCAAACAATAATTACACGAATTAAGGTTTTCTTAAAACTCAATAGTAGTTAGGGGTGTGTAACTTAAGGTACTTTGGAGGGGTATTCGCCCATCTGGCTTTTTTTGAAAAAATTTCATACACTAAAAAAATAAAAAAATATATTAATAAATAAATTTTACCCCTACTGTGGTCTAGTTCAATTTCCGCTAGTGAAGTAAAAATAATGGACAAACATTTATTGTTAACTTCTAGTTAATATATAATTTTCTACTTGCTTTAATCCGAAATTAATCTAATCTATTAGAACTTAATTAGACAAATGGCGATCCCTTGAAAGAGAATAATCTAAACTAGTGAAATGACCCGTGAAATCACGGGTTTGTTTAAACGAAACAATTTAATAATATGTTTTAGGTACTAAGTGAATGTAAATGCGAAACTCATTTATTTTAATGACCCGTTTGACTAAGAAGTTTGTCGTTGTTTTCACAAATATATAGAGACATGTATTTTCGCATACATATGTAACATAATTAATTTCGTATAAAGAATCCATATTTGAATATTAATAATATAATAATTATAACTAGTTAAAGACCCGCGAATTCGCAGATTTCTTTAAGGAATTTATTTTATAAATAACAGCTCGAAACAGGCTTTTATGATGATTGATTATTACACATTATTTCAAAATTGTACACACACACACACACACATATATATACATATATACACACATATATATATATATATATATATATATATATATATATATATATATATATATATATATATATATATATATATATATATATATATATATATATATGTATATGTATATATATGTATATGTATATATATATATATATATATATATATATATATATATATATATATATGTATATATATATATATGTATATATATGTATATGTATATATATGTATATATATGTATATATGTATGTATATATATGTATATATATATATATATGTATGTATATATATGTATATATATATATATGTATGTATATATATGTATATATATATATATATATATATATATACATATATACATACATATATATATAGACATATATATATACATATACATATATATACATATATATATATACATATATATATATATACATATATATATATATATATATATATATATATATATATGTAACATCCCGTTTTTTCCGTACATATTTAAAGGTACAAACTTAAATTCTAGTACGCTTATAACTTGTGCATTTATATGATTAAAAGACCTAAGTATTAGTAATTGTGTAATTATATATATATATATATATATATATATATATATATATATATATATATATATATATATATATATATATATATACGAATATGTATGTATATATATATTTTTGTTTAGAATATATGCATGTATAGTTATATGCATGAGTCTTTGTTGATGTTAAGGCTTGTGAGACTAAAGATGAGGTTTAGACATGCATAGGAAGAGTGAACGAAGTGTACAAGTTGGATAAATCGTTAAGTGGTGTAAAGTTGTCGAATGGCTCAGTTGAAGGCCATTGCCGCGCCGCGGAATCCTTTGTCGCGCCGCGACATTGAACTCAAACCAGAGTCAGGAGGCATGTTAAGAAGGGTCGAGTTTCCCTTTATATGTCGCGCCGCGGAGAAGAGGGTCGCGCCGCTACAAATAACTAGAATCTGAGTCAGGAAAGATTTAAGAAAGCTCGTAAAATACGTTAAACGCCGCACCGCGACAATTGGGGCAGCGCCGCGACCCACTGGGTGAACTGGTTCAGAATTTTTTTTATAATAAGTAGTTCAAGGGCAAAATTGTCATTTTATGTCTAGATCTGATTGGAGCACTAAATCTCCACCACTCATCCATTTTGTTCATTTTCATTTCCCTTTTCTTTCTCCATTTACTCTCAAAACTTAAAAACCCATTTGATTTCAAGTTAGATTTGAGAGTGGAGATTTGTGAATCAAACCTTGGAGCAAGAATTAAAGTTGTTCTCCTTGTTCATAGCTACAAGAGAATAGTGTTGGTAAGTCCTAACTCCATGTTTTGAGTTTTAATTAGTTATGCTAGGGTTTGTGATGTGTGCGAAGCGTACTAGGAAATATTTATTTATAGAGTGGATATACCTAAACCTTGCTACAACACTTATAGGCAGTGTACCTAATCGTACAGTAGTGTAGTTTTTAGTAAGTCCTTTTCGTCCACAGGGAACTCGCCAAGTTTAACGCTATATTTTTAACTTATAATTGTAAAAATACAAAAATATATATAAGTAGTATTATTATTATAAAAGGGGGTTTTACCGTTTAATGACCGGTTTGTCGATTTTTAAAACTTTAGTCGCAGTTAAAACCTAATGTAAAATATTAAAAATAAAAATAACTTAATTTAAAGCGTAAAGTAAATAACGATAATGAAATTGCGATAAATAAAAATGCGATAAATAAAAAGTACGATAATTAAAAGTGCAATTAAATACAAAATAAATGAAATTAAATATGAAATAAAGGAATTATGCTTATTTAAACTTCCGTAATCATGATGTTCGACGTGTTGTTTTTAGTTTATTCCCATGGGTTAATTGTCCTTTGTCCTGGATTATTTGATATGTCCATACGGATTTGTCCATAATAGTCCATCAGTCATAATCAAAAAGTGCGGAAGTCTTCGTCAAATTATTCTTATTCCCGAAGTCAAATATTCCAACTAATTGGGGATTCGAATTGTAACAAGGTCTTAATACTTTGTTTAATGAATACACCAGGTTATCGACTGCGTGTAATCCAAGGTTTTACTACTTTGTTAACAATTACACCAATTACCCTTGAATGTAATCCACCCCTGTTTCAACAAGTCTATTGATTATTAATCCATCCCCGTCTCCGGTTAAGTGAACAATTATTGGTATTTATAGATATCCCGCCCATCGTGTCCGATCGAGTGTATATGGTTATTTATAGGTACGTCTAATTGTAAATCTTTATATTAAATTAACAAACTATCATTTAATTAAACAAATATAAAGCCCATTAATAGCTCATAGTCTAATTTCCACAAGTGTCGTTCTTTTGTCCAATCCCCAATTATGGTACAAAGCCCAATTACCCCGTCTTAATATTTTAGCCCAACATCATAATTACTTCGTCTTAAATAAGCATAATAATAACTTAGCTACGAGACATTAATTTAACAATAAAATTAAACATAACTTACAGTGGATATTAATAGCGTAGTGGTACACGGACAGAGTTTCAACTTGCAAAACCTTAAGACATTCGACATTCGACTAACCTAACCTTATTATTATCACTAACTTAAAATTAAAATTACAAATTGAGATTAATATTTGGAGTGATATTTGATACATAGGATAAGAGAAAAGAAAAGGATATATATATTTTATCAACCAAAACTGCGAATTTATAGCAATGTGGCCTGCTACCTACTGCCATGCGATCGCATGGAAAATGCACCTCCAGGCCATGCGATCGCATGGCCATCTGGGACAGCTCAGATTGCTTTGTTTTCTTGCTTGTCGACGTTATTTTTAAATATATATAATATATAAATAATTTATATAATTATTTAAATATTATATTATATTCTTGTGCATAGTTGACTCATAATTTTTAGTCCGTTGCGTCGAGTGTTGAGAGTTGACTCTGGTCCCGGTTCCGGATTTTCGAACGTCCTTGTGTACAATTTAATATCTTGTATTTTGCGTTTTGCGGCTTGTACTCATGTAATTTTGAGACGTTTCTCACCAATAATTTGAACCTCTTTGATTGTACTTTGTACTTTTGAGCTTTTTGGTCGTTTGCATCTTCAATTCATCGAATCTGTCTTTTGTCTTCACCTTTTGTTATTTAAACGAATATCACTTGTAAATAGAACAATTGCAACTAAAAGCTTGTCTTTCTTGAGGGATAATGCTATGAAATATATGTTCGTTTTTAGCATTATCAGTTTGGTTCATTGGGAACTTGAAAGACCCATTTAGGGGTAATATGGGTGGTTTTGGGTTAGGTGATAAAAGGAAACCCTAAATAGCCATAATCTAGGGTTTGGTCTTATGATTTGGGGTTGTAAGTGTTAAATGGTGTTGTTAATCATTAATACACCTTTAAATTTATGAAAGAAGTGTTAATGGGTAAGTTTGACTCGATTGTGAGTCTAAGTATTTAAAATGGGTCAAATGAGTACTAGTTGACCTAATTGGGTGAAGTGGGTATGAAATACCCAAGTTTGTGTTAGTAGACTTTAATTCACTAGCTTTAGTGATTGAAGTTGAGTCTTGACCCTTAAGGGCGGTTTTGGTGAAAATGGGGAATTTAATGCATTAAGTCATTAAATGCACATAAGTGAATTGTTGGTATTTAGTCCAACTAGGTATTGTGTTGATTGAAGTACTTATTATATTAGGTACTTTGCTTTGAAGCTTACGGAGGTATAAAACCGTCACCGAATCGTTAAGGTGAGTGTAATAATTGTATGTGTAGGTATATAATGTATCTATTTGTTGTAGCGTGAGATGTGAAGTGTCGATGTGCTAAGACACCACGTTTCACGTGACGAGTGAAGCATCGAGGTGTTAAGATGCCACTCGAGGTGAAGCATCGAGGTGTTAAGATGCCACCTAGGAGTGAAGTGTCGAGGTGTTAAGACGCCACTCCATAATAAAGGGTGAAGTGTCGAGGTGTTAAGATGCCACCCGAGGGTGAAGTATCGAGGTGTTAAGATGCCACCCGGGGGTTAGTGATACGAGGTGCTAAGTACACTAATGGATGCTGTGAACTCCGATGGCATTTCGCGGGCGCCATTCCCTTGTACGATTGGTTAACCATGGTTATTGTGTTGTAAGCGAGAGCTTATTATATCGTTCGTGTTACATATATAATTATGCGATTGTTATGCTAGCTTGTGGTATTGGAGGTTGGTAGCCTCGTATTGATGATAAGCAAATTGTGTTGCTAGCATGTATTCGGTATGTGTAATGAGTGTTTGCAAGTAGGTATATTATATATGTATGTGTATAATTATTGCATTCACTAAGCGTTAGCTTACCATCTCATTGTTTATCTTTTTATAGGCTCCGGCATGGACAAGGGTAAGGGCATTCGGTTGGATTAGAGATCCCGCTTTATTTGTTAGGGGACGCTTTTGGATTTGTAGCTTTTGGAAGTTGGCCTAACGTTTTGGATAGTTTAGTCCCAAACCATGCTCGAAGTGTCGTTTGGATTATAAACTATCATTTGTAGTGGGTCGAACTTGTATTAAACTTAATTAATGGCCTTCGTGGCTTGTAAACATTTAAATTGTGATACGTTTTAAATGGAACTTG
Organism: Rutidosis leptorrhynchoides; assembly: GCF_046630445.1. NCBI lineage: Eukaryota > Viridiplantae > Streptophyta > Magnoliopsida > Asterales > Asteraceae > Rutidosis > Rutidosis leptorrhynchoides. The sequence goes on from NC_092338.1 coordinate 19,376,015, forward strand.
TGGAATGGTTTACATATTTAATTGGCGCATAAATGTGTATTAATAAATAATTAAAAAAATAAAAAATTTACCGTATGGAATACGGGTTGGGTTGTTTCAAGTGGTATCAGAGCATGGTCTAAGGGATTTAGGCGACTTGAGATAGGTGCCTAGACATAGACTTATTTGTGTAAGCGCTTTATGCGGGACTTGTAGGAGACGGGTCGGACCGGGAGTTGATTAGTGCTTAGGTTTATGAGAATTAACCTTGCACTAACTGTTTTGTGTTGTCTTAGCAATCATCAAGCGAGATAGAAGTTGTACTAGCGAATTAATGCGACGTGATCGCGTAACAATGATTAGCTACCATTGTTACGGGTTCAAATCGTGTCAAACAATCGATGTACGACGATTGTTGAGCAAGATGGGATAGTGTAGTGTATATGTATATGCATATGTGTTAAGTCCTTTCGTTTTTTTGTTTAATTTACTACGTTTTATAGAATGAAGATGAAAAATGGACACGACACCAATGACGGAAGTACGAGTGAGGATGTTGAACTCACGGCCAAGGTTGAGGCCATCTTTAAAAGGCTAAAAAAGGATTTTCTTGACGATGTTAGAAAGGTTTTCCAAGAGTCGGTTGATGGGCAAGTAACCGAAATGATAAACGAGCGAATGAATGCCACGATCGAGGAGGCATTAGAAGCTAGAAACATTCATCCTCATGGTGAAGGGGGTGATGGTAACGGTGGGAATGGAAGGCGGGACTTCCATTACAAAAATTTCAAGGATGCTCAACCCCCGATGTTTAATGGGGTACGGAATCCGTTGAAAATCACATGTTGGATTTCCGATATCGAGGGAGCTTTCCGTACCGCGGAATGTCCTCCCGAGAAGAAGGCAAGTATGGTTCTAGTATGTTGCGGGAAGAAGCTAAGTTGTGGTCGGATGATAAAATCAACTTATATGGTGAGGAGCAATGTATGAGTTTGACTTGGGAAGAGTTTAAGAAGGAATTTTTCAAAGAATACCAAACTTCTTCCGATCTTGATAGAATCCGGGACGAGTTGCACAATTTGCAACAAGGTTCAATGGACTTGGTTACTCTCAAGTCTACCTTCTTGGCAAAGACTCGTTTTTGTCCGAAATATGTTGGTGACGATCACAAGCTAATGAAGGATTTCTACCGTACCATGAATGATGAGTATAAGGGTAAGATTAGTCGGGGAGCGGCTAAGTCTTTCGAAGAGTTATTTGAATTGGCTCGGGGTTTTGAGCCGGAAGTTCCTAGGAGAAGTGATTTCACTTTTTCTAAAAGAAAGTTTGAAGGTTCTAGTCATTCTAACTTTTCAAACAAGAAGGATAAGAACAAGAAGGGTTCCGAAAGTGTCAATAGCGTGAAGAAGGGCGCTTCCGGTGGTTTTTCTTTTTTGTGCTACAATTGTGGGCAAGCGGGTCATATGGCTCGTGATTGTCCGAAACCATCTTTCGGAAACAAGCTCACTTGTTTTAATTGCGGTAAAGAAGGGCATAAGAAGCCGGAGTGTCCCGATTTGCGAAACGATAATGTTAAGCGTCTAGAGAAGGCGGCGGGTACGGCTAGGGGTCGCAACTATTTGATGACGAATGATGAAGCCAAGCAATCCAACGAAGTTGTCTCAGGTACTTTTATGGTTAACTCTAATCCGGCACGGATACTTTTTGACAGTGGTGCCAATTTTTCGTTTGTGTCTCCAAAATTCGTGCCTAAACTTAGTAGACCATTAGCTAAGTTAAGTCGTCCGGTAGAAGTCGAAATAGCGAACGGCAAGACGGTGCTAGTGGTTGATGTGTGTAAGAATTGTGATGTTGTGTTTGGTGCCGAAAACTTTAAAATCGACCTCATCCCGATGACTTTAGGCGATTTTGATATCGTTGTTGGTATGGATTGGCTCGATCATTATAGAGCCGATATTGCATACCATGAAAAATTTATTCGTGTAAAGACCCCAAGTGGGGGAGAGTTAATTATTCACGGTGATAAACGGAGAAGACTTGTGCTGATATGCACTTTTGCACTGGCACGTCGTTTCCTTGTTAGTGGTGGCATGGCTTTTCTTGCCCATGTTGTTGATACTCGTGATGAGCCACCACCCATTCGTGAAATTCCGTTGGTAAATGAGTTTAAAGACGTTTTTCCGGATGAGTTACCGGGTGTTCCGGCGGAAAGACAAGTTGAATTTCGCATTGAGTTGGTTCCGGGAGCTACTCCCATTGCTAAAACTCCTTATCGTTTAGCGCCGATGGAAATGCAAGAGTTGTTAAATCAAACCCAAGAGCTACTTGAAAAAGGTTTTATCCGACCGAGTGCTTCACCTTGGGGCGCTCCGGTTTTATTCGTGAAGAAGAAGAATGGTAGTATGCGGATGTGCATCGATTATCGGGAGTTGAACAAAGTGACGATCAAGAATCGTTATCCATTGCCTAAGATTGACGATTTGTTCGACCAACTCCAAGGTGTAACGTATTTCTCTAAAATCGACCTACGGTCCGGCTATCACCAAATGCGGGTCCGCGAGGAAGATAACGAGAAAATGGCTTTCCGAACGCGTTATGGGCATTTTGAATTCGTAGTTATGCCTTTTGGTCTTACGAATGCACCGGCGGCATTCATCGACCTTATGAACCGAGTGTGCCAACCTATGTTGGACAAGTCGGTAATTGTGTTCATTGACGACATACTTGTCTATTCGAAGAGTATGAAAGAACATGAACATCATTTACGGAGTGTGTTAAAGACGTTACGGAAGGAGAAGTTGTATGCTAAATTCTCTAAATGTGAATTTTGGCTAAGGGAAGTTCAATTCCTTGGCCATATCGTGAACGAAAATGGTATTCAAGTAGATTCAGGGAAGATTGAGACGGTAAAGAGTTGGGGACGACCGACTACGCCTACAAAAATCCGAAGTTTTCTCGGATTGGCCGGTTATTATCGTCGGTTTATCCAAGACTTTTCTAAGATCGCTTCTTCATTGACGAAATTGACGAGGAAGAACGCGAGATTTAATTGGAAGAACGAGCAAGAAATTGCTTTTCAATTGCTAAAAGAGAAATTGTGTCAAGCTCCGGTGTTAGTGTTGCCGGAAGGTGTGGAAGACATGACGGTGTATTGTGATGCCTCTCTAAATGGGCTCGGGTGTGTTCTAATGCAAAGAGGTAAAGTCATCGCTTACCCTCTCGACAATTAAAGGAACACGAAACGAGATATCCGACTCATGATCTTGAGTTGGCAGCGGATGTGCATGCGTTGAAAATTTGGCGCCATTACTTGTATGGTGTCAAGTGTACGATTTACTCGGATCACAAGAGTTTGAAACATCTTTTCGATCAAAGAGATTTGAATTATCGTCAACGTAGGTGGATGAATGTAGTAAAAGATTATGATTGTGAAATACTTTATCATTCGGGCAAGGCGAATGTGGTCGCAGATGCATTAAGTCGAAAGAGTCAACATCCAGCGATACGACTAGGATCGTTACGTATGATTATTACTAACGATTTTCTTGAAAAACTTGGTGTGATTCAAATTGAAGCTTACGTTCACAACAAGCATGCGGAACGAATTGTGGGGCAAGCGGAATTCATTACTATGGGTTCGCGTGGTTTGTTGTCTTTTCAAGGAAGAGTGTGGGTGCCTAAGATGGGGGATTATCGACGAGTGCTACTTGATGAAGCACATAAGTCAAAGTATTCCGTTCATCCGGGCACTACGAAAATGTATCTCGATTTGAGAAAGGATTATTGGTGGCCGGGCATGAAACGTGATGTTGTTAAGTATGTTGAGCAATGTGTCACGTGTTTGCAAGTTAAAGCCGAACACCAAAAGCCGTATGGTAAGTTACAACCGTTAGAAATCCCGAAGTGGAAATGGGAGCACATTACCATGGATTTTATCACAAAGTTACCAAAGACTGCGAGAACCCAATTTGATTCGATTTGGATGATATTTGATCGATTGACGAAGAGTGCGTTGTTTCTTCCCATCCAGGAAGCGATATCATCGGAGACTTTGGCTAAGTTGTTTATCAAATAGGTGATAGTGAGACACGGGGTTCCTATATCTATTATTTCGGATCGAGATACCCGTTTTACATCTCGGTTTTGGGAGAAGTTTCACGAAGATATGGGTACACAATTAAAATTGAGCATGGCGTATCATCCTCAAACGGACGGTCAAACTGAACGTACGAATCAAACATTGGAGGATATGTTATGGGCGTGTATTATTGATTTCGGTGGTAGTTGGGATGAGCACTTACCTTTGGTGGAATTCTCGTACAATAATAGTTATCATACTAGTATCGGGATGCCACCTTACGAGATGCTTTATGGGCGGAGGTGCCGAACCCCGATTTGTTGGGGTGAAATTGGTCAAAAGGAAATCGGGAGTACCGATTTGGTCTTAGAAATGAATAGTAATATTGATATGATTCGGGATCATTTGAAAAAGGCGCAAGATAGACAAAAGTCGTATGCCGACAAGCGTAGACGAATGATCGAATTTCAAGAAGGTGACATGGTGATGCTTAAGGTTTCGCCATGGAAAGGTATTATTCGGTTTTGAAAACGGGGAAAGTTAGCCCCTCGGTTTATTGGTCCTTTTAAAATTCTAGCTCGTGTGGGTGAAGTTGCGTATCGTTTGGAATTACCCGAAGAGTTTGCGGGGATCCATAATACATTTCATGTTTCCCATCTCCGTAAGTGTCTTGCGGATGATTCATCTTGGGTGCCATTAGACGAGGTTGAGCTAAACAATAAGTTAGAATATATTGAGGAGCCGGTTACCATACTCGATGAGAAGGTCAAAAGGTTGAGAAATAAAGAAGTGAGGACTTTTAAAGTTCAATGGCGTCATAGTAAAGGTTCCGAGTTTACTTGGGAGCCCGAAAAATTCATGTTGGTTTATCTTCCCTCTTGTCATGCGGCTTGGATTGCGAAGACGCGCTCCAATTCAAGTGGGGGAGAGTTGTAACATCCCGTTTTTCCCGTACATATTTAAAGGTACAAACTTAAATTCTAGTACGCTTATAATTTGCATTTATATGATTAAAAGACCTAAGTATTAGTAATTGTGTATATATATATATATATATACATATATATACGAATATGTATGTATATATATGTGTTTAGAATATATGCATGTATAGTTATATGCATGAGTCTTTGTTGATATTAAGGCTTGTGAGACTAAAGATGAGGTTTAGACATGCATAGGAACTTAGGAAGCGTGAACGAAGTGTATAAGTTGGATAACTCGTTAAGTGGTGTAAAGTTGTCGAATGGCTCAGTTGAAGGCCATTGCCGTGCCGCGGAATCCTTTGTCACGCCGCAACATTGAACTCAAACCAGAGTCAGGAGGCATGTTAATAAGGGTCGAGTTTCCCTTTATATGTCGCGCCGCGGAGAAGAGGGTCGCGCCGCTACAAATAACTAGAATCTGAGTCAGGAAAGATTTAAGAAAGCTCGTAAAATACGTTAAACGCCGCGCCGCGACAATTGGGGCCGCGCCGCGAACCACTAGGTGAACTGGTTCAGGATTTTGTTTTTAAAATAAGTAGTTCAAGGGCAAAATCATCATTTTACGTCTAGATCTGATTGGAGCACTAAATCTCCACCACTCATCCATTTTGTTCATTTTCATTTCCCTTTTCTTTCTCCATTTACTCTCAAAACTTAAAAACCCATTTGATTTCAAGTGAGATTTGAGAGTGGAGATTTGTGAATCAAACCTTGGAGCAATAATTAAAGTTGTTCTCCTTGTTCATAGGTACAAGAGGATAGTGTTGGAAAGTCCTAACTCCATGTTTTGAGTTTTAATTAGTTATGCTTGGGTTTGGTTCATTGGGAACTTGTAAGACCCATTTGGGGGTAATATGGGTGGTTTTGGGTTAGGTGATAAAAGAAAACCCTAAATAGCCATAATCTAGGGTTTGGTCTTATGATTTAGGGTTGTAAGTGTTAAATGGTGTTGTTAATCATTAATACACCTTTAAATTTATGAAAGAAGTGTTAATGGGTAAGTTTGACTCGATTGTAAGTCTAAGTATTTAAAATGGGCCAAATGAGTACTAGTTGACCTAATTGGGTGAAGTGGGTATGAAATACCCAAGTTTGTGTTAGTAGACTTTAATTCACTAGCTTTAGTGATTGAAGTTGAGTCTTGACCCTTAAGGGCGGTTTTGGTGAAAATGGGGCATTTAATGCATTAAGTCATTAAATGCACATAAGTGAATTGTTGGTATTTAGTCCAACTAGGTATTGTGTTGATTGAAGTACTTATTATATTAGGTACTTTGATTTGAAGCTTGCGGAGGTATAAAACCGTCACCGAATCGTTAAGGTGAGTGGAATAATTATATGTGTAGGTATATAATGTATCTATTTGTTGTAGCATGAGATGTGAAGTGTCGAGGTGCTAAGACACCACGTTTCACGTGACGAGTGAAGCATCGAGGTGTTAAGATGCCACTCGAGGTGAAGCATCGAGGTGTTAAGATGCCACCTAGGAGTGAAGTGTCAAGGTGTTAAGACGCCACTCCATAATAAAGGGTGAAGTGTCGAGGTGTTAAGACGCCACCCGAGGGTGAAGTATCGAGGTGTTAAGATGCCACCCGGAGGTTAGTGATACGAGGTGCTAAGTACACTAATGGATGTTGTGAACTCCGATGGCCTTTCGCGGGCGCCATTCCCTTGTACGATTGGTTAACCATGGTTATTGTGTTGTAAGCGAGAGCTTATTATATCGTTCGTGTTACATATATAATTATGCGATTGTTATGCTAGCTTGTGGTATTGGAGGTTGGTAGCCTCGTATTGATGATAAGCAAATTGTGTTGCTAGCATGTATTCGGTATGTGTAATGAGTGTTTGCAAGTAGGTATATTATATATGTATGTGTATAATTATTGCATTCACTAAGCGTTAGCTTACCCTCTCGTTGTTTATCTTTTTATAGGCTTCGGCATGGACAAGGGTAAGGGCATTCGGTTGGATTAGAGATCCCGCTTTATTTGTTAGGGGACGCTTTTGGATTTGTAGCTTTTGGAAGTTGGCCTAACGTTTTGGATAGTTTAGTCCCAAACCATGCTCGAAGTGTCGTTTGGATTATAAACTATCATTTGTAGTGGGTCGAACGTGTATTAAACTTAATTAATGGCCTTCGTGCCTTGTAAACATTTAAATTGTGGTACGTTTTAAATGGAACTTGTGGAATGGTTTACATATTTAATTAGCGCGTAAATGTGTATTAATAAATAATTAAAAAAAAAATTACCGTATGGAATACGGGTTGGGTTGTTTCAATATATATATATAGTGGTAGAATCAAGAGGGAAGTAACCAATCAGGGGGAAGCGGGGGGAAGTAAAAACTTTTTTTTTCGTTTTTTGAAAAAACTTTGTTCACGAACATTATAGATGGGATAAAAATATGAACATTTAGTAGAGACACTTTGTGATAAATGTTTTTATTTTGGCGGGAAAACGCTCGAAGAAGTAATATATAACAATTATCGTGTTTTTCAAGCGTATTTTGAGGTTTTAGCTATCGGGGTTTAAATATCAGGGTTTATAGTGTTTAGATATTAGGGTTTAGAAATTTAGGGTTTAGGGTTTAGATTTAGCGTTTAGATTTAGGATTTAGATTGAGTTTTTAACACGAACGGTTTAGAGTTTAGGTTTTAGGGTTTGGTGTTTTGGGTTTATGGAATAAACCCAAAACACCAAACCCTAAACCCTAAACTCTAAATCGGGCTAAATTTTACTTCACAAAACATGAAGAAAAAAAACGTTCATATTCTTCACGAACAATATTATTTTGAATGTTATTTTTGTCGATCGTTTTTCCGCCTAAATAATAACATTCATCACGAAGTGTTTCTTCTAAATGTTCATATTTTCGTGTGATCTTGATGCCGGAAAAAAAATTCCAAAAAAAACGAAAAAATAAAATTTTTGCTTCCCCCGATTGGTTACTTCCCCATTATTCCTGCCCCTATATATATATATATATATATATATATATATATATATATATATATATATATATATATATATATATATATATATATATATAACTAATTAAGAGGGAAGTTAATTTTTTGACGGAAGCAAAAGATTATATACATGTAATGTTACTCTGTAGAAATTCAGCGACAATATTACATTCCTGTGAAAAATATCAACATCCTTAGATAATGATATCATTTTACAATACAAATGTTAACGTTTTCAACAAAATCAATAATATTCATTATATGCAATGTTTTCCGGGCAAGACAACTATTTATAATTCAGTATTTAGAATTTAGTCACAAAAAGAGATGCAAGAGTGTATGCATATACTTCCAAATGCTAAAGATTAAAGTTCAATCTGTAAAAATACCTAAAAAAAAATACTTAATAACAGAGGAATGGAAAATGAATGATTGATTTAGATGTGACTTTTAGAAATTGACTACTTTATTATCATGTTAATAAAAATCGGAGAATCAAGAAACAATCTTTTCTATACATTTAGATATGGCTTGTAGAAAATTATGTTAAAAACTATACCAAGATGAAAAATATAGATAATGGTTGGACGAAGTGTTTCCGATCAGACCGTAATGACTTGCTTCAACCTGTTGCTAAGCTCAGGTGAGCCACCCATTTTGTCACACAAACACATGAAAATATGTAAAACAAAACAATAAACAAAACGAACCTTAGCTACCATTGCGTATCCCGTGAAATCGTCAAGCTTAGTAATCTATATGAGATAAGAAGTTGGAGATCCATAAGCGACTTCATCAAGTGCTAAAACCTATCATAAGAATGGTACAAAAAAGGTCGTTTTAAAGTGTGTTGCATTAGCGGAATTGGTAAACTGGCATCAATTATGAAGGATTTTTCAACATTTAGTACCTACGACACCGACAAAGAACGTTTTAATAGTCAAAAGGGTACGTTCATAGCTGAAAACGTTTGTAAGACATTTGAAAAATGGAAAGTATAAAAGAAAACCTCATAAAGTAAAGTCCACATTGCCTAAAAAACCTCATACGGTATAGCCTAAGATGCATGAGTTATGTATAACCAAATGTCTACCTAAAATTAATGAAACAGAGATAGGATTACCTTGTATCAGTGACTTCTCATTGGCAACTTTGAAAACTATCACAGATTAGGCCCAAGTTACTCATATAAATACTGTAGTTTTCAACCCACATGACGATGACAATTTGTCCAACCTACGTCCACAAAAAAAGTTATTCTCAAGTGATAAACGCATGATGATTCCTGTTTATAATTAGGGTGAAACCACTATATCTGCCATCCATTTGTCTGTAACAATCTTTATTCTGTAAGTTTAACATGTAGTCAGTCAAATTAGTAACCATCTTTATTCTGTAATTTAACATGTAGTCAGTCAAATTAGTAACCATTTTTATTATCAAAGTTAACATGTAGTCAATCAAATTAGAAAGTCGTGCTGTCATACTTAATAAATTTCTAAAGTAACCAAGTGACACCATATGACTTGTCACAAAATGTTTATGAGTTTAAAAAAAATCAAAATATGATTTAAAGGAATTGCTTGAAGTAAAATGAAAATTGACAAAATTGCATCGCATAAACCCTAATTGACCATAGAATCGAATAAATGAACATCAATTAACTGACCATTAGAAAAAATGTGGTCATTCAGACTCAACCACCCATAAGTACATTAGTACGGGTTGTGGTATATATTTAGTGAATCAAACATATCAACACCATACCTTCTTGTAAGGTTAAAACTTCCATTTTCATGGTCATGAGCTCGATACATACTGGTTGCAAGTCCCTGCCCGATCTGCATTGAATGCTTGATTTCCTTTATATAAAAAGACGGAGTAAGATTTTACCGTTGATGATTTTTTCAAAATTCAATCAAATCATCGTCAATCCGAATCTAAAATTTCACTTGAACAAAAGTCATAATATGCAAATATAGTATTAAAATTGGGTCTGATCATACCATAAAATGAAATCATCTTAAGCCTTTTTGCATTATCCTTCTCGTTTGTGCACATAAATCATCAATAATGTCCTAAAATCAGCCATGTAATTATGTTCAAGTCAAAAATAATAAAAACTATATTGGTATTTGCAGATTTCCCATTTTAGGTGAATGAACAATATATACATAATTATAAAACAATGGTTATAAACCAACCACAATAGACACAGTGTGTTTTCATTAATATCAATATGACATATTAGCTGTAAATATATACCTTGCAATGTATGTTACAATGTTACTTGCGGTACCGATCCCTGACATAGGACATAAAAACTTCACTGATTAGGATGAGCGTAGAACAATATTTATTCACTAAAAACGTATACTTAAAAGAGAAGTAAGCAAGTAGATAATAGTCGACAGCCTGGAATACCCGCAACAACAGCACCTTTACCAAGCTCACCTTAGCCGCATACTTTGCCACATACACAACATGAAAATATGTAAAACAATTAAACAAACCAATACACAAAATGAACCTTAGCTACCATTGAGTTGAATAAAAATCGTCAAGCTTAGGAGTATGTGAGATAATGTTGTAGAAGATTGATACCATGGTCATAGACTCATAGAGGGAAGTAAGTGCATTTGACTAGTTTGATTCTTCTCGGGATAATGTTATGGACGATTCAACAGTCATTATCACTTCTGCCCGAGATCTCCATACAACATTCAGTCATTTTTTCAAATAGAAAACTTAATTCATGAAACACACACAAAGAATAAACAAATTTATCAACAAAGAACAGTGTTCAATTTCAAGCTAATTATCAACAAAAAATAAACACACACACACACATGTAATTATTCAGTATTGTTACTACTATAATTCATGAAACTATTATTGTTTACACAAACAATATACATATAAAAATAAATTTATCAAATATTAATTATCACTATCACCATCACTATTACTAAATCACTACTAAACCACTTAATATTAAAATAAAACAAATAATAATTACCAAAGTAATAGATCATGTAATTTGGAAATTGGATATAAACTTTTTATGGGGCCGATAAATTGGATTTTGATGGAAACTGAAACACCTTAGAAACCCAGTTCTTATCTTCACATACAAGCAGCAATCATTTTTTTAAATGCTAATAGCAACCTAGAAATCAAATAGAGACGCTTTGCGAATGCTTTAAAGTTAACAATCGATAATGCAAAGTAACATTAAAAGCGAATCAAATAACAATAACATTAAAACCTCCAACTATACAACTGTATTACATGGTGTTCAAGTTGGATGAGTTAGCCCGACAATCGATGATTGAGAAAACGTTGGTAATGGGGTCGGATCGAGTATAAATGGGTGTTTAAGGATTGTAATTTTTAATTGATTTGAAATTTGAATGAAAGTGGGATGGGATGAGACCTCGCAATAGATTGAGAAGAAAACGCGTAACAGCTACTACGTATTTGACCAATTAATACTCTGTATACAAATTATGGGGTCCGTAATTGATCTTTTCATTAACCATAAACCCCGAAATATATGGTCATTTAATTGTGAATTGTTGTTATTTGTAATATTAATATGTTTTGAGGGTATAAATGTCTTTTAATTAACATGGCTAAAATTTATTAGTAATTGAATTTTGTTACTTAAATGAATGGATAAATTAGCGTCTTTAATTGTGATCCAATGGTTAAGAATTGATTTAAAGACTCAAAATGAAACATTATTTCTCAATTTAGTTTTTCTTTTAATAAATAGAGAGATTATAATTATTATATTAAAAGTAAATAATAATAATAATAATAAAGTTCGCTCAAAGTTGAGTATTTATATTTATATTTTTAATAATAATAATTATTATTAGTAATAATAAATGCCTTTTAAATTTTTTTAGAAAATTAAAATACAAATATTATAAATACTAATTTATTAATAAAGTGGAAGATAAATAATTACTCCTTTTTAATTAATTTATTTTAATTAGTGTTTATGACATCATTTATATGTCTTCTAATTTTTTCTTTTTCCTTTTAATTTATTTTTATAAAGGATAATTGCTTATTTATGACATCACAAACATAGAGATTTAATATTAACTATAGATAGATAGATAGATAGATAGAAGATTGCTAATTACGGATTATACGGTGTAAAAGTTCAATCATGTTATGGAAACAATGCATGGCCCATCAAAAAAAGTAGGTTTCATAAAGGAGTAAAATATTAGTTGTTCTTTTAACCTCGTGACTAAACTAAATGATTGGAGGGTTGCAAAAACTTTATATATATTTTAATATATATTTTAATTAACTATCTATAGTCCCGTAAGTAAATTACACACTCAATCCTCAATTATTGCTTCATTAACATAAAAATGTTAATTTCATGCTTTATGTTAAACATGTTCATTTAAATATTAGTACTTTTAATATCGTCAAAATCGTAAAAAAATTATAAACGTTTGTTCCTTTATTTAATAGAATTACGTTAATAAAACTTACATACAAAGTATTTTCTTTACGCATGCTATGTTATAAATAATGAAACCATTAACTTTTTCAAGAATAACTCTAATTAGTGAAGTAAGACGAATTTTGGATGTCTGACAAATATAATGTTTTTTAGAAACTTAATTCGTATTTTATTAGAGAATTTTGTACGTATACGATAAATAATTTCTTAAAACTTTTTTTTCCATCGTATAAACTTGGCAGGTTTTAGTTGATGTTAGTATGTTACTGCTGTGACACGATTGTTTTGCTAATAGAAAGATACGCAAAGTACCAAAAATGTAAAGTTCAAAAGTTATTGGTTAGTTTCAGAAATACAAGAAAAAGACCAAATTTGTTAGGATAAAGATATATATCAATAAGCACGTGCTTTTTGTTATAATGTTGTAAAACTTCTTAAGTAAATTAATTTGTCGAGAAAAAAACATCAGGAAAACGTGGTCGGTGCACCTTGCCGTCGACGTCACCCTGGCCTCTGGAAAAAAATTTGTGGTCAATATTTATTTTTATGTATTGATCGATGATACAAGGGACCAAAATTTTGTAACTTGATACCTACTATTAAAAGTGACGCTTAACCAACCAAACTAGTAACTCCTTTCGTATATGTGTATATGTTATTGTTTTCGATTAATAATTATCTTTCATCATGATAGACTTAGGGTGCGTTTGATAAAACTGAATGATTTAGCACTGAATGATTCAGAGTTCTGAATGGTTCAAAGGCTCTGAATCAGTACCATTCTGAATGAAAATTTCCTGTTTGATAATGGTTCTGAATCAACACTCTGAATGACATAAAATTACCATTCTAACCTTATGTATTATTTAGTGCTTAATTAAAAGTTGTTTGATATGTTACGAAGTGATTATACAGGTTGTGACATATTTTTTAGACCAATCCTAACCATGACGCCGTCATGAGCATTTCCTCAGCGCCACATTCTTCCTCACATTTTATTTATTTATTATTATTATTATTATTATTATTATTATTATTAATTATAAATTATAATTATATTAATTAATAATATTAATATTTTTACCTATAATAATTATAAATACTACACTGTGAGATATTAATACGTAGGGAGTATAAAATTGAAAAGAAAAAAAAAACCTGTGATCTCTACACCACACAATAAGTCCTACACCCCACATTAAAAATAAAACATATCATCTTCTTTCTTCTTTCATCATACCCAACCACCATTTCTAAATTTTTATTTAAACAGCATGTTCATCATTTTTTCTAATTAATATAAAAAAAACAGAATATATCGTTGGGTGTGGAGATTGGCTTTAAAAAGGTCCCACAATTTTATCAAAAAGCCCCATACTCCCGTCCTCGATTATGCTTGGGGATGAAAAATTGGAGCGCGAAGTGGTGTTCGGCTTTGGAGGGCGGCCGAGGGCGGCCGGAATGCCATCGGCGCCCTCGGATGGAGGCATCTATGACTTGGTTGAAGACGGGCCGTTGGGAATGGTCTTAGTGCTTCGAAGGGATTTCATCATTAACTTGGTACTTCGTAGAACAGTATATTCCACAGTTGGTTTTTCATTATTTTTAATAAGACTAGATATATATACTGTTAATACTCCCTATTATATTATATATAAAAAATATCCTAACATAAATAAAACATAAATAAATTATAAATAAAAAATCATATAAACTACAGAGTACTTCATTATATGTCTCACCGCTTGACTTTAATTTTGTCTATTACTTCCATTAAACCAAACCATTTACTATCCCTGTATCAACACAATCCATTACCTACACAAGTTGCCTTTTTTCTTTTGGATATTGATATACTATGACTTCATTCATCTCCAATTTTTGTAAATCAACTCCAGATCTTCATCATCATCAACTAAAACTACAGGTTTGCAAGGCATAAATGGTTCGTGGAAGAAGATAGAAAGCAACTCGGGCTCGTTGCACACCTAATGTAAGCTTGATTTCACGAATTGATTGATATTATTGCTTGTATTTGATAATTAAAAACTCAATTTAATCAAGTGACGGTTCAAATGGAAAAAGAAAAAAAAGGCCCTAGTTTGAGGGGATGAAGTCATGAAGATGGGTGTATTGTTGAGTGATTATTTGGTATATAAAAGAAAGATAAGGAATGAACGAAGAGTAATAATAAAGGTTACAGATATGGAAGATGATAATAAGGGCAGATCTTGGAATTTTAACGCTGAACGATAGACTGTAACATTCAGATGGGTTTTTAACGCTGACCGATTCAGAGGTTTTGGTTCCATTCAGAGGTGAAGTTTTATGTAAATCAAACACACTGAATGCTGAGCGATTCAGCATTCAGCTCTGAATGGCATCATTCAGCAGCAATCAAACAGACCCTTAATCAGAATAGACTTAAATGAGTGAACATAAAATTTGACTGATAAAAAATAAAGTTAAGACCATCTTTATCCCTGAAGGGGCGTGTTGCTGGGTGGGGGTGGGATGCTTGATGAACGTGCTGCTAGACTGCTGTGTAATGGGTGTAGTGTTAAGTGGAGTGTTGGGTGATGTGTTAAAATCTGATTGGAAGTTGGATGAAAAGATGAATAAAAACTAATTAAAAAATGGGGGAAAATGCAGCACATGAGCAATATTGTCCGTGCTCAGTTGATGCACACCACTAACACATGAGCCAACACGACTTGTTATGGTGTGCTAGGTGGCGTGTTGGCCCAACACACACCTCAACACAGGCGCGATAAAGATGGTCTAAATGAGATTTCTTCTAACTACGACTCTAGTTATTGAGTCGACAGCAAGCGTCGATTTATTAGCGACTTGACTGACTCTTATAGCCTAAATTAAATTTCAGACATGATTTAAAACCTATGGAAATTTCATTTTTCCATTCTCATGGCGTCTCAATTTTATTTTTATTTTTAATTTTATTTTTTAAAAACTTTTTTCCTACTTATTGGCCGGAGGTCCACTCGGAAGCAATCTCTGTCCGTCGAATAGAGAGAGTGATGACTTTCTCTACTTTTGAGAGTGTTTTCACTTTGGGTGGAGAAATGACTTGTCTTTATTCTCGAATAGGGAAAGAATTGTCTACATCTCACATCTCCCATATACCACTTATGTTGTATTGGATTTTGTTGTTGTTGTGTGAGATTTCTTGTAAGTATATGCTCAGGAGCACTTTAAGCTACATAAAGAGAATAGTCTGTAAACCTTGTGTTGTATCATGATAGTGACATGCATCTTTTATCTTTTTAACAGAGATAAAGTGTTTGACTTTAGTGGGGTGCACCATTGCACATATGGTTGCCCCTTAATCCTTGAATTTCATTCAGGCTAACGTTTTTTACGCACATCGCATTGCGAGAGCAGTGGGGGAAGGAGTTTTACCGCTCATGCCTTCGGAGATGAACACATGGGTTGTTAATCCCCTGAGTGATCCCATAATTTTTTAAAAAAAACAGGAAATCGAAATCACCTAGGTGGACTAAACCACTCACGCGTTCATCACCCGCAGTTGCATAATCCGCACCAAACTGCTTCCCAGGAGAAAACTTGGCCTATCCGAGAGCATGAGCGTTAAATCTCACTCTCCCACTGCCCTCACAATGCGATATACGGAAAGACACCTTGGAACTGATGTTCCAAAAAAAGAGTGAATAGTTTATAACAAATACATTTAAAGCTAAATTATCTCTAAGCTGATTGATATATTTTTTCTTTTAAATCACTTAATTCTGATACGTAAAATGTCTCGGAAATTAATAACACTTAAGTGCTACAAATTAAAGTAAACTTCTAGAATAAGTGATATGTGACTCGAATTTTATATTAAGATGTAATGCAACGTTTCAACAAATCACTTAGAGCACTCCTAGTGGTACGCGGTTGCACCCGCCCTTGGTCCCGTCGGTCAAGGGCGCCGATACTAGCAAATGTTTTTGGGTCCGCCGTTGATAAACTGTGAACCCAATATTCGTTGCAAAGACATTATGAAGCACGAACCATTTGAACGTTTACTGCAATTTCGAATGGCTATATTGCTTTTGCAACGGATATATCTGAACATATGGAGTATATATACATGCATATAGAAGTGAAACATATTCACTACAAACACAAAACACAAACATAAACACAATCACACTGCAATTACATTTACAAACATATACACAAGATGGCGCGTTTAACTTGTTCGATGGATGTGTGGTACGGAGGCCAACTAAGCGAAGATTGGAAGATGTACTTGGACGGGCAGAAAAAGTCGTTTGAGTCACTCGATATCATCTACTGGGACACGGGGCGTTTGTTTGACTACATACACGAACATGTTGACTTCGAGGCCTCGAATTTTGCTTTGTGTGATCCAGAAACCGATAAGTTCGAGTTTATCACGACCGAAAAAGAATGACATGAAATTGTCGGGAGAGCCTTACTCAAATGCAACCGAATTGAGTTGTATTGTATTGGTATTTGGACCCGACAATTTTGCGTTCGTCCTCAGCCTGACTACCCCCACACCAACGAGGGGTACGTGAGTGACAATACGATCTGGTCGTATTAAACGTGTAATATTTTTTATTTTTAGGAATTCGTAGGTTTTTTTATTTTTAGGAATTTGTAATCTCTTTTTTTTTTTTTTTAGGAATTTGTAATGGTTTTTTTTTTTAAAGGAATTTGTAATGGTTTTTTTTTTTTTTAAGGATCTTGTAATATTTTTTTATTAATAAAATTTTAATTTTTAGTAATTTAAATGTTATATATAAGTTATTAAATACTACGTACATAAGTTTAATATAAAAAAATAAAGGTGGGACGATGACGGACCGTCATGGATGTTAGTAATTTAGTGATGGGAAAGAGGTGCTGATGTGGCGCTGATGTGGCAGTCAGTGATCCCATGACGGACCGTCATGGTCAAGAGTAGTCTTATATATCATTTAAATTAGTGATAATATCATCTTATAAACAACTCACAGACTACAAGTCTAGTGTAAAGCTTTCATCTAATATTTGTAAAGTTAAATTTTTATTTATTTTTCGAACGAATATAGTAACTCCGTCTCATAAAAAGAGTCATGATTGACTTTTTATTAAATTTAATATATATTAGTGAATTGTCTAAATTTTCTCCAATTTAGATATATTTTTGCGCCACATCTAGTGCTGGTGTTGACCTTTCCCTCGCTTTAACGTATTTGGAGCTGAATTCTTCACTTATATCACCCATATTGCTTCTCCTCTAACGTTCTTCACTTGAAATCTTGTTCTTACACGAATAACAATCATATGTCTTCAAATTATTGTCAAATATATCAAATTAGGAACCGATAACGTATATAAAATGTGCGTTATCACAAAGCATTCCATACTTGTGAGAGGACCCATCCTAATCCATAAGGACGAATTTAATAACATATGGTTACATTGCGAGGTTCTGACCTCTATATGATACATTTTACAAACATTGCATTCGTTTTTAAAAGACAAACTTTCGTTACATTGAAAGTTGACATCATGCATACAATTTCATAATATCCAACTACAAATGACCTAATCTATCGTTTTCTTAATCATAATCTTTATTGAACTCAACGACTTGAATGCAACGTCTTTTGAAATATGCCATGAATGACTCTAAGTAATATCTCTAAATGAGCAAATGCACAACGGAAGATTTATTTCAAACCTGAGAATAAACATGCTTTCAAGTGTCAACCAAAAGGTTGGCGAGTTCATTAGTTTATCATAAACATTCATTTCCATCATTTTAATAGACCACAAGATTTCGGATATTTTATTGTACACGTAACCCGAGTATAAAATAGTACGCATAACCTGCGAATTAAAAATCATTCATATGGTGAACACCTGGTAACCGACATTAACAAATGCATCTAGAATATCCCCAAATATACAGGTACACTCATCTGTATATAAAATCGAAGTACTAAAGCATCCATAACCTGGATGGAGTTCGTTAGGCCCATAGATCTATCTTTAGGATTCGCGTCAATTTGGGGGTCTGTTCGCAAATTCTTAGGCTACCAAGTTAAAAAGGGTGATATCCGGTATAATAATTCAACCATAGAATGTAGTTTCAGTACTTGTGTCTATTTCGTAAAACAGTTATAAAAGCAGCTCATGTATTCTCAGTCTCAAAAATATATATAAAAAGGGAGTAATGAAACTCACGATACTGTATTTCGTAGCAATAATGCAAATGACGATACTGAACAATGCAAGGTTTGCCTTGGATTCACGAACCTATAATATATATATATATATATATATATATATATATATATATATATATACATATATATATATATATATATATATATATATATATATATATATATATATATATATATATATATATATTGTGACGATCGCTCCAAATCCATATGAACGAACACGTCATTCATTGATTTCATTGCGAGGTATTTGACCTCTATATGATACGTTTTGTAAACATTGCATTCTTTTGAAAAGGCGCACCATAAATGAATATTTAAATCAAAGGTTTTCGACATCTGATGATTTCTACATATAGACAATCACCGTATATAATAGTTTACAATAGTACTTCCGTTGACAATGCAGTCAAAATAAGGTACATGATGATGAATTGGTGTATGCAACGTTTTCTTGAAAAATATGCCATATAAGACTCCATGCACATAGCTTGTCTATCATATAAGCAAACAGCGGAAGATTCTAGAGAACCTGAGAATAAACATGCTAACAAGTGTCAACACAAAGGTTGGTGAGTTCATAGTTTGTATGTTTCGCATAATCTGTATATAAAGATGGATCACAAGATTTCAGTTGTTTCATCCAGAAACGTTTATCAAAATATTCTACAAGATCGAGCACCCTGGTAACTAAACTTAACGTATATATAATTTGTACCCTTTGTATAATCATCTTAATAATACACGCAAACCAACGTGTACGCTTCTCAAATAGCATACATCGGTTAAAAGGCTAGTGCTCTAGCTCGGACGGGGATATCAAGCCCTATGGATCCATATACTACTACTCGCGCCCACCAGTTCTTATAACCGGCAGTTACTAGTTACCAAAGCTAAGGGATTTTCGGTTCAAACTCTGTGTAGAATTTAGTATGTACTTGTATCCATTGCGTTTAAAATAAAGTGCATGTATTTTCAGCCCAAAAATATAGATTGCAAAAGCATTTAAAAAGGGAGCAAATGAAACTCACCTTAGCAGCATATAAAGTCATTCACCAAAATGTGATCGAAACTCGGATTACCAAATAACCGTATATCTCAAACTAGAGAACATATGTTGGTCAATAAATGTCTATCAAGCTAGGTCAGGTCATAGTGTATAACAATCCTAATGCTCGAGATCGACATACAAAAGTTATCCAAAGTCGTTTCAAAAAGTCAATTTTGACAATAATTCAACAAAACGAGACGTGCCTTATATATGGATTCATTTACTTGGCTGGTAATATTCAAAAATCCAATTTATCATTCTTACAAACAAGTTTCAAAAGCAATTTCAATCAATGTCAATCATAATTCAGTTGATCATATCTTTTAATTCGTTCACCGAAATTACGCGATTTCTAAATGAAAAGTTATTGATTTTTCGCCAGCTTTCCAAAAACATGCATATCATATACCTTTTATCAGTAATATATGTATTTACTTCGTGATTCATCATAACTGTTTAACAACAAAATTTAGCGTACAAGCATGCATAATTATATATACTCGAGCACTAGACATGGATACACAATTAACATATAAAAGATAAAATATGAGTGCTTACGTATCAATATTGAGATTCAATATTGTAGGAAAGTACGTAGACGCAACAGAGATGATAAACACTAGATTTGATTCACAAATATACCCTCGAACATTACCCATAACCTCCTTGGCAATAACCCATAATTTTCTTAGCTCTATCCCGCTCAAAAACCCATTTTGAAGGTGACACGCTCATAACCTCGTCGTAGTATTTTAGGTATATATACTACTAATAATAATATTATAATAAGATTAATAATAATAATAATAATAATAATAATAATAATAATAATAATATAAAAAATAATAATACGGAGGAATGAATCGAGCTTTTATAGTATGTGGCCTGCTACAGTACCTCATGCGATCGCATGAGTTTTCAGTGTTTTTGCCATGCGATCGCATGGCCGCCTTATCCGTTTTTGTTTGCTAGTTCGTCGACATCAAATAGTGTTTACTATAGCAAATAGTGTTTACTGTAGCAAATAGCGTTACTGTAGCAAATCACTGTAGCAAAATACGGTTCACTGTAGCAAATAGTGTTTTACTGTAGCAAATAGTGTTTTACTGTAGCAAAGTCATTTTACTGTAGCAAATAGTGTTTTACTGTAGGAAAGTCGTTTTTACTTGTATATATATACATACATATAATTATTCATGAATCGTCGAGAGCAGTCAAATGTAATAAAACAGTTCTAAAATTTTGAGATTCAACTTCATAGATGTAGCGACCCGACCAGCGACCCGACCAAATCATGTTTGACGGCGCCGTCTACTTAGGTCCCGTTACGTGGTCATAAGTCTTTAAGACAAAGTTTGACCAAAATATGTCGCCTTCATTTCAAAATAAAGATTGTTCCCAAAGTTTACAAGAATTGTTCAACCAATAGTTAAGTTACAACGTTATAATACGAATGAAATCTAGGCGACACGGTTTAAAGTAAAGTCAAAAGACGCTCCATGAAATGCACATATATTCGACATCCAATGCAAGTATCAAATAATGAGCGGAAGCATGTATCATGTATCGTTCAAGGACCTGAGAAAAACATAGAAATCTGTCAACGAAAACGTTGGTGAAATCATAGGTTTAAGTAAGTAAGTACAAGTGAACCACAAGATTTGCATCAATGAAATAATAGTAATACATTCCAAAAGTTTGTTTCACGAGCACCCAATTACCAAAGCTTAACATTCCTTCCATTGTATACCCCATCACTTAGTGCTAGAACAAACACTGATTCTCGAAAATATATTTCATCCGTAGACGGTAGCGAACCGTCAAAGATGAGGGTTGTCAACCCATATGGCCATATAACATAAGTTCTCGCTTACACCCGGCAAGTGTAACTAATGATAATCGAATTGAGGATTTTTTGTTCTAAACTCGTATGTAGAATGTTTGTTTTCCCGTTCTTGTGTTCACTTAGTTCAAAAGAATCGTTTATGTTTTCTCATCCCAATATAAGTTCAAAAAGAGTAAAAGTGGGACTATGATCTCACCTTGAGTGCACGAGTAGTAAAGTACTTCGACAAGTAAACGTGTGCAAAGAACAATGCTAGTCTTGACCTAAACAATAGGTTTGTATCAATAACGGTAAACACGATAGGTCAAAGATGTTCAATTAGTCCTATGGCTCGTTAAGACTCGATCATAATAGCATGTGAATCAAATTGTCAAGTTTCATGCAAGATACAAGTACAGAAACAATTTAGGAAGGTTGCATAATCATTTGGTTAAGTTTGACAAAAAGTCAAACTTTGGTCGGTCAAAGTCAACGAAAGTCAACACGTTCGGGTCGGGTCCCGAACTATTTTTCTGAGGTTTTTAATCATATATGAGCATGTTAGAACAAGTTTCATGTGAATCGGAGGTCTAGAACGTGCCAAACATTTTTCATAAAATGGACACCGGAGACAGAAGCTGGGCACGGCTTATGCCGCGCCGTGGCACCCTTCTGTCGCGCCGCGATAATAGGCGGGTGCTGGTGCCTGGTAGTTTCACTTGTCCAACTTGATCCAAACTTCAAATAAGCATAAAACGCAAACCACAAACACTTAGGACTCGCACCTTATATCGTTGGAAAGCTCTTTTGACATAGAATGCAACTAAACACAATTTAACAATCAAAAACCTCATTTGTAACAACCGAGTTTTCCAACCAAGTGATCATTCAATGCCCACATTAATGCTTCAAACTCACCAATGCACATTTAATGATTTGGGCATTCAATGCATACATATGACATGCCATTTTGTAGGTAATTGAGCATACAATACAACTAACAACTTACTAACAACAATTCATGGCAATCAATGCATCAAATAATCACTTCAAGTTCTTCAAACCCTAACTCAATTCTACCAAAAATCACTAATCAAGTTTATGGAGTTTTCTCAAGCAACCTACACATCAAATTGAAGCTAGTGATACTAGGAACACAATTAGAACATGAACTTTTAACATCTAACAACATATGATCATCCAAAATTCAAGAACAACACACCAAAATTCAAGTTCATGCTAGTTACACTAAAACAACGAGATCGATCATACAAATTACATACACGACATCACAATGAGCCATAGACACTAACTAACACCATTTCAAGTCAAAAACACGAATTTAGAGAAATCTAGAGTTTTAGAAATGTTACCCAAACGAGATGAAGTTGGTACCAAAATGAAGAGGATGAAGAGAGGATCACGAATATGTAATTTATTTTGTTGTAAGCCTCCTAGATCGGATTTAGATGATGATTGAATGAATTTGGTTTTGGGTGTGTGTGTTCTTGCTAGAGAGAAAGAGAGAGAGATGGGAATGAAAATGAATGGGTGAAAGGGGTTTGACCCTTTGACCTAGTCAAGGGTTTGATCCCTTGTCAAGTTTAGTCCCTCAACTTTCGTTCGGGTGCGTGAATTACCTAAACGAGATAATTTAAAACGCTTATCAACGGGAGATGTTATAAACATATAACGGACTTTATATTAGTATAACAGAAAAGTAAATGGAAAAAGGCGGGATGTTACATTACCTACTCCTTAAAAGAAATTTCGTCCCGAAATTTAAGTAGGCGTAGTAGTCGTTGTTTCTTCCTCGAGATCTTGCGTTTCCGAATTCACGAATAGATGAGGATACTTCCTTTGCATTTGATCTTGTCTTTCCCAAGTAAACTCGGGTCCTCTTTTGGCATTCCAACGAACCTTGACAATCGGGATTCGGCTTTGTTTCAATGTCTTGACGGAGGTGTCCACAATTTCAACCGGTTCCTCCACAAAATGAAGTTTGTCATCAATAGTAAGTTCTTCGAGAGGGATGACGATATCGGGTTCGGCAAGACACTTTTTCAAGTTAGATACATGGAAGGTAGGATGAACGGAGTTCAATTGAGGCGGAAGATCTAAACGATAAGCAACGGTTCCAATACGCTCCAAGATTTCGAAAGGACCAATATACCGCGGATTTAGCTTCCCGCGTTTCCCAAAACGGATTACACCCTTCCAAGGTGCGACTTTTAACATTACTCGGTCACCGACTTGAAATTCAAGATCGTTGCGTCGTTTGTCGGTATAGCTCTTTTGACGACTTCGGGCCGTCCTAAGCCTATCTCGGATTTGAACGATTTTCTCGGTAGTTTCGTGAATGAGTTCGGGTCCGGTGATTTGCACGTCGCCTACCTCGGCCCAACAAAGAGGTGAACGACATTTGCGGCCATATAGCGCTTCAAAAGGTGCGGCCTTTATACTCGCGTGATAACTGTTATTGTAAGAGAACTCGGCGAGAGGTAAGTGCTTGTCCCAAGCTTTTCCGAAATCAACCACGCAAGCTCGTAACATGTCCTCTAAGGTTTGAATTGTACGTTCGCTTTGTCCATCGGTTTGAGGATGATATGCGGTGCTCATGTCTAAACGCGTTCCCAACGCTTCTTGCAATGTACGCCAAAATCTAGAAACGAAACGGCCATCTCGGTCGGAGATAATCGATAAAGGTACACCGTGTCGGGCTACGATCTCCTTAATGTAAAGTTGTGCAAGTTTCTCCATTTTGTCCGTTTCTTTCATGGCCAGGAAGTGTGCGGATTTGGTGAGACGGTCAACAATAACCCAAATGGTATCATAACCGCCCGTCGTTTTTGGTAGTTTGGTGATAAAATCCATCGTTATTCTTTCCCACTTCCATTGCGGGATCTCGGGTTGTCGAAGTAGTCCGGACGGTCTTTGGTGTTCGGCTTTGACTTTGGAACATGTCAAACACTTGGAAACATAAGTAGCTACGTCCCTTTTGATGTTCGGCCACCAATATAGTTGTTTAAGGTCGTGGTACATCTTATTGGCACCGGGGTGAATCGAGTATCGTGACTTATGGGCTTCATCTAAAATAAGGCTTCGTAGATCCCCATAACTAGGCACCCAAATTCTTCCGGCGAAATATCGGAGTCCGGTTTCTTTAACTTCGAATCGAGAGGTGAGGACGTTCAAGTGTTCGAGAGAGATGTTTTCATCCTTGAGAGCCTCATCTTGGGCTACCCGAATTTGGTTATTAAGGTTGGTGTGAATGGTGATGTTTAAAGCTCGGACACGGAGAGGCACCGCTCTTTCTTTTCGACTTAAGGCATCGGCTACTACATTTGCCTTCCCGGGATGGTAACGAAGCTCGCAATCGTAATCGTTTAAGGTTTCAATCCACCTTCGTTGTCTCATGTTTAGTTGCTTTTGATCGAAAATGTGTTGAAGGCTTTTGTGATCGGTGAAGATAGTACTCTTGGTTCCATAGAGATAGTGTCTCCACATTTTAAGTGCAAAGACAACGGCTCCGAGTTCGAGATTATGTGTCGTATAGTTTCGTTCATGAATTTTGAGTTGTCGAGAAGCATAAGCAATGACTTTTGTTCGTTGCATCAATACACACCCAAAACCATGTTTTGAGGCATCGCAATATACAACAAAGTCATCATTGCCTTCGGGAAGTGACAAGATAGGAGCGGTGGTTAGCTTCGTTTTCAAGATTTGGAATGCGGATTCATGTTCGGTCGCCCAAATGAATTTCTTTCCCTTGTGAGTCAATGCGGTTAGAGGACGTGCAACCAAAGAGAAATTTTCGATGAATCTACGATAGTACCCGGCGAGACCCAAGAATTGACGAATGTGAGTAGGAGTAGTAGGAGTCTCCCATTTGCTAATGGCTTCGATTTTCGTTGGATCGACTTTAATACCTTGGTCACTTACAACATGACCAAGAAATTGAACTTCCTTTAACCAAAATTCACACTTGGAGAATTTGGCATAGAGTTGTTCTTGTCTTAAAAGTTCAAGCACAAGTCGGAGGTGTTCCTCGTGTTCTTCTTCACTTTTTGAATAGACTAAAATATCATCGATGAACACGATAACGAATTTGTCAAGATACGGTTTGCACACGCGGTTCATAAGATCCATGAACACCGCCGGTGCGTTAGTGAGACCAAATGGCATGACAAGGAATTCATAACTACCATAACGAGTTCGGAAAGCGGTTTTGGAGACATCTTCCCCCTTAACCCTTAGTTGATGATAACCCGAACGGAGATCGATTTTTGAATATACACGAGAACCTTGTAGTTGATCAAAGAGATCATCGATGCGAGGAAGGGGATATCGGTTCTTAACCGTCAATTTATTTAGTTCACGATAATCAATGCACATTCGTAGGGATCCGTCTTTCTTTTTAACAAACAAAATCGGAGCGCCCCAAGGTGAATGGCTAGGTTGGATAAAACCACGATCAAGTAGTTCTTGGATTTGACTTTGCAATTCTTGCATTTCGGATGGGGCGAGTCTATATGGTGCACGTGCTACGGGTGCGGCCCCCGGAATAAGATCGATTTGGAATTCAACCGGTCGATGAGGCGGAAGACCCGGCAATTCATCGGGAAATACATCGGAATAGTCACTAACAATTGGCACATCATCGATATGCTTATCATCGGGCTCGACTTTCTTAACGTGGGCAAGGATCGCAAAACAACCCTTACGGAGTAGTTTTCTAACTTTAAGACACGAAACGAGATTGAGTCTGGTGCAACTCTTATCGCCATAAACAATCAAAGGTTCACCATTCTCGATAGGAATTCGGATTGCGTTAAGATCACAAAGGATGTGAGATTTCGTTTTGACTAACCAATTCATACCGATTATTACATCAAAGCTTCCTAGTTCCATGGGTATCAAGTCAATTTCAAATTCCTTACCCAAAATGTTTAACGTACACCCCCGGTAATATGTGTTGGCACTTAATAGTTTCCCGTTAGCCACTTCAATGGTATAAGGGGTATCTAATGGAAGAGGTGGAGTGCTAAAAGAATGAGTCAAAGTCTTGGATACAAAGCATTTATCGGCACCTGAATCGAATAAGCAAGAGACATAAGAATTGTTGAGAAGAAACGTACCCGTGACTAGTTCAGTGTCATCCCGGGCTTCCTCGGTGTTGATGTTAAAAGCTCGGCCGCGCGTGTTGGGGTTATCTTTCTTCTTTGGGCATGCATTTCTATAATGACCCGTTTGGCCACATTCGTAACAAGTGCCCGTCTTTGGTGCATTGGGCCACTTTCGAGCGACGGGAGTGGCACTTTTACAATCGTTGGCCTTATGACCAATTCCTTGGCACCGATGGCAAATTAGCTTACTACATTCGCCAAAGTGATGTTTGTTGCATTTGTTGCAAAGAGGTAGGTTCCCGGCATAACCCTTCTTGCCGTCGGAAGTGAAAGATTTCTTGGCAAAGTTGTTGTTGCTTGATTGGGAGGGTTCCCACTTTCTTTTGTTGCCGCCCGATTTATCCTCGGCCTTAGGTGCCGGAACTACGATTTCGTCAACCGTTTCAATTAGTTGGCGAGCCATGTTCATAGCGGCTTGATGAGTAGTGGGTTTGGATGACATCACCCCTTGTTTGATGCTTTTTGGAAGACCGAGCATGTAGAGCTCAATCCTTTGAGATTCGGGGTTAACAAGATTAGGACACATCAAGGATAGTTCGGCGAAGCGTTGATTATAAGCTTTAAGATCGTTTCCGACCGCTTTCAAAGCTCTTAATTCTTCCTCAAGTTTTCGAGTTTCTTCGCGCGGAAAATATTCAACAATCATCTTTTCCTTTAGGTCGGCCCAAGAGAGGGCATGAGCCTCATCGGTACCCACCGATTGAACATAGGTGTTCCACCATGTTAGAGCAATTCCGGAGAAAGTGTGAGTGGAGTATTTGACCTTGTCTTGGTCCCGACAACCGCTTATGCTAAAGACGGCTTCCGTTTGCTCAAACCATCGGGTGAGCACGACCGGTCCCCCGGTTCCATCAAAAGTGTGAGGTTTGCACCCCATGAAAGCTTTATAGGAGCATCCCTCGTTTGAGTTTCCGGCTCCATTGTTGTTGTTGTTGTTGTTGTTGTTGTGGTTGTTATTATTATTGTTGTTGGATGAGTGACCGGCCATGGCCGCATCTACGGCGGTAGCTATCATCCGTTCGAGAGCTTGTTCGGGAGTTTCATTGCGGCGTACACGACGAGGAGCCATTGTTCCTTCAAGACACAAGAATATCATTGATTAGTATTCTCAATAATACTAACCGTGATATAGAATAAAGATAAAGAGAAGTTTTTCCTCGACTCGCCTTAAATTCTTTATGTCATAATGTCGGAACGTCCATATGAGTCACCGTAATATAATCCCGGAAATTATATTACCCTGATTCATATGTGCATTCGACATCATTTCATATAGTCAAGGTGGCGTGTCAATCAAATTAAACAACGTGAGATTAAGATGAACTAAGAGTAGATATGAGTAGAAGCGTTCGAGTATAAATGCACAAGTAGTCAAGTAATTCCTACTTCAAGTCTATATGCTGGTTGTAGTCTAGACTCACCAATGTACCCTATGACTCGGGGTTGACACTAATGAACTCTAAATCCCTACAACCAACGCTCTGATACCATCTGTAGCGACCCGACCAAATCATGTTTGACGGCGCCGTCTACTTAGGTCCCGTTACGTGGTCATAAGTCTTTAAGACAAAGTTTGACCAAAATATGTCGCCTTCATTTCAAAATAAAGATTGTTCCCAAAGTTTACAAGAATTGTTCAACCAATAGTTAAGTTACAACGTTATAATACGAATGAAATCTAGGCGACACGGTTTAAAGTAAAGTCAAAAGACGCTCCATGAAATGCACATATATTCGACATCCAATGCAAGTATCAAATAATGAGCGGAAGCATGTATCATGTATCGTTCAAGGACCTGAGAAAAACATAGAAATCTGTCAACGAAAACGTTGGTGAAATCATAGGTTTAAGTAAGTAAGTACAAGTGAACCACAAGATTTGCATCAATGAAATAATAGTAATACATTCCAAAAGTTTGTTTCACGAGCACCCAATTATCAAAGCTTAACATTCCTTCCATTGTATACCCCATCACTTAGTGCTAGAACAAACACTGATTCTCGAAAATATATTTCATCCGTAGACGGTAGCGAACCGTCAAAGATGAGGGTTGTCAACCCATATGGCCATATAACATAAGTTCTCGCTTACACCCGGCAAGTGTAACTAATGATAATCGAATTGAGGATTTTTTGTTCTAAACTCGTATGTAGAATGTTTGTTTTCCCGTTCTTGTGTTCACTTAGTTCAAAAGAATCGTTTATGTTTTCTCATCCCAATATAAGTTCAAAAAGAGTAAAAGTGGGACTATGATCTCACCTTGAGTGCACGAGTAGTAAAGTACTTCGACAAGTAAACGTGTGCAAAGAACAATGCTAGTCTTGACCTAAACAATAGGTTTGTATCAATAACGGTAAACACGATAGGTCAAAGATGTTCAATTAGTCCTATGGCTCGTTAAGACTCGATCATAATAGCATGTGAATCAAATTGTCAAGTTTCATGCAAGATACAAGTACAGAAACAATTTAGGAAGGTTGCATAATCATTTGGTTAAGTTTGACAAAAAGTCAAACTTTGGTCGGTCAAAGTCAACAAAAGTCAACACGTTCGGGTCGGGTCCCGAACTATTTTTCTGAGGTTTTTAATCATATATGAGCATGTTAGAACAAGTTTCATGTGAATCGGAGGTCTAGAACGTGCCAAACATTTTTCATAAAATGGACACCGGAGACAGAAGCTGGGCACGGCTTATGCCGCGCCGCGGCACCCTTCTGTCGCGCCGCGACAATAGGCGGGTGCTGGTGCCTGGTCTGTTTCACTTGTCCAACTTGATCCAAACTTCAAATAAGCATAAAACGCAAACCACAAACACTTAGGACTCGCACCTTATATCGTTGGAAAGCTCTTTTGACATAGAATGCAACTAAACACAATTTAACAATCAAAAACCTCATTTGTAACAACCGAGTTTTCCAACCAAGTGATCATTCAATGCCCACATTAATGCTTCAAACTCACCAATGCACATTTAATGATTTGGGCATTCAATGCATACATATGACATGCCATTTTGTAGGTAATTGAGCATACAATACAACTAACAACTTACTAACAACAATTCATGGCAATCAATGCATCAAATAATCACTTCAAGTTCTTCAAACCCTAACTCAATTCTACCAAAAATCACTAATCAAGTTTATGGAGTTTTCTCAAGCAACCTACACATCAAATTGAAGCTAGTGATACTAGGAACACAATTAGAACATGAACTTTTAACATCTAACAACATATGATCATCCAAAATTCAAGAACAACACACCAAAATTCAAGTTCATGCTAGTTACACTAAAACAACGAGATCGAGCATACAAATTACATACACGACATCACAATGAGCCATAGACACTAACTAACACCATTTCAAGTCAAAAACACGAATTTAGAGAAATCTAGAGTTTTAGAAATGTTACCCAAACGAGATGAAGTTGGTACCAAAATGAAGAGGATGAAGAGAGGATCACGAATATGTAATTTATTTTGTTGTAAGCCTCCTAGATCGGATTTAGATGATGATTGAATGAATTTGGTTTTGGGTGTGTGTGTTCTTGCTAGAGAGAAAGAGAGAGAGATGGGAATGAAAATGAATGGGTGAAAGGGGTTTGACCCTTTGACCTAGTCAAGGGTTTGATCCCTTGTCAAGTTTAGTCCCTCAACTTTCGTTCGGGTGCGTGAATTACCTAAACGAGATAATTTAAAACGCTTATCAACGGGAGATGTTATAAACATATAACGGACTTTATATTAGTATAACGGAAAAGTAAATGGAAAAAGGCGGGATGTTACAATAGACTTTACTTATCGTGTCGGAAACGTTAAATCATTTAAAGATAAAGTTTAAATTTGGTCAAAAATTTCTGGGTTGTCACACACACATATATATATATATATATATATATTGGTCAATATCTGTCTAACAATTTAGGTCAAGTCGTAGTGTATCACAATCCTAATGCTCGAGTCCAATATTCAAAAGTCAACAAAAGTCAACTTAACTCAGAATGATTTCCAAAATCTATACATGTTTATAACTTAAATATAGTCATTTTATATATTTAAATATATTTATCAGATTTTATTAGAGTAAATAATATAAATCATTTATTAATAAATAAAAATTTATATTAAAATTTTATATATAATAAAAATATACTTTTATATATCTTAAGTAATAAAATTTATAAAGTTCACTTAATATTATAAAAATATAGTGATATGTATTATTAATGTAATTATATTGCATGTGATAAAATATCTTTGTATCACATATTCATTTGATAAAATAATATTGATAATAATAATAATAAGTAAAAGTTGTATTATTTTGTGATAATAATATAATAATAATTATTATTATTCTACTAACAATAACAATAACAATATTTATACTTACCAATGATAATATTAATTATAATAAAATGATTATTCTAATCATGATAATTTTAATAATAACGATACTTTTTATTATTAACTGTAATAATAATAATATTTTATAAAAATAATAATTCTATTCAAAATGATAATTTTTAATAATAATAATAATACTAAAATGAAAATGATATTTAATAATAACAATGATATTTCTATTAAATCATAATTTTAACAAAAATGATAGTTTTAATATTAATGATACTTTTAATAATAGTAACGATAATAAAATGATAGTTTTGATAAAAATGTTAATTATTTTAATAATAATAATAATAATAATAATAATAATAATAATAATAATAATAATAATAACAATAATATTGATTATTAGATAATAATAATAATGACGATAATAACGACAATAACGATAAAGATAAAGATAACGATAACGATAACGATAACGATAACGATAACGATAACGATAACGGTAACGATAATAATAATAATAATCATTTTACTAATATTACTTAAAATTATAGATAATTCAATTGACGATATCTTTTAATCCGTTAATCGAAATCATACGCCTTCTAAATGAAAAGTTATTAATTTTTCGTCAGCTTTTCAACGACATGCATATCATATACCTTATCCTAGTAGCATATATACTAAATTCATGATTCATCATAAACTATCTAACGACAATGTTAAGCATACAAGCATGCATAATCCTATATACTCGAGCACTAGTCAGGGATACACTATTAATATATAAAAGATAAGATATGAGTGCTCACGTATCAATATTGAAATTCAATATTGTAGGAAAGTACGTAGACGCAACGGAGATGATAAACACTAGATTGACCTCACGAGCATACCTCCGAACATTACCCATAACCTCCATAGCTATAACCCATAATTTCCTTAGCTCTATCCCGCTTGAAAAACCATTTTTTTTAAATCATTTGGACAGCACTCCGTCGTAATATTTTATGTATAATACTACTAATAACACTTCCTAATAATACTAATATCAATAATAATAATAAGATTAATAATAATTAATAATAATAATAAATAAATTAAATTAAATATTACGGAGTACATATATTGAGATACAGAGTTGAGAATGATTGAATCACTAACAGCTCGAACTCGTTTTATAGACACTTAACCCACCTAACCACCTCATGCGATCGCATGGGAGGCAAGAGGAGAAGCCATGCGATCGCATGAGCTTCTTTTGCTGTCCACATTCCATTTCTAATCTTGCCGACAACTTATGTAATGTATATATATATATATATATATATATATATATATATATATATATATATATATATATATATATATTAATATATAATATATTTAATCTTTATAATTAATTAAATATTATATTATATTTTCATGCATAGTTGATTTATAATTTTAGCACCAATGAATTGTACGTTGACGCTCGACTTACGTACCGGTTCCGGTTTTTCGAACGTCCTTTCGTACGCTTAGAAAACTTGTACTTTACGTTTCGCGACACGTACCTTTATCAATAATTAGACTTATTTCACCAATAATTATACTAATTGAAATGTAACTTATTTATTTGAGTGTTTTGGTCATTTGCTTTTATAAATGGACGTCTCATTATATATACATATGATAATATTAATTTAAATCAAAATGTTTTGTAAATAGTTAATATTATATTTAATCACTTTGTAAAATATATATATATATATATATATATATATATATATATATATATATATATATATATATATTCTCAAAGAAAAATATAATTTTGTACATGTTATATAGGATTGAAATATTTATTTAATAATATTATATTTTAGTTTTTTGAAAGTAATTATATTTCAAAGTTCATTTATAATCGTTTAATAATGGAAAGATATTATGTCATATCACGTTTACGTTTTTGAAACACTATATATATACTTGTAGTTTATAATATAAGCTCTAATTAAATCCTTCAAAATTCATAAACAAATTATCTTATAAAACGTTCTAATAATAAAGTTCTTTTTAAACGTTTTTGTAGGTTTGAAAATAGATCAACCTAATATTATGAAATTCAATTCTCCACTAACTTTTGTCTAGCCTTCGTTATTTGACATTTTTGTTCTTACATGTAAATCACTTTACCAATTATTCCGAATACCGTTAAAAAGGAAAGGTTTTCTAAATCAAAGTGGACCTCTCAACAGAGACTCGTAATCATACAATGTATCTGATAAATCAATCATTTGATATTATCTTCTAATTCCATCGATAAACATATTGAAACAAATACGTTCATGTAAAGTATTATACATTTAATACTTTGTTAATATTCTCAAGTTATAATATATATACATATAAATTATCCATTTATATAATGGTTCGTGAATCGTCGAAATTTAGTCGAGGTTAAACGAATGTATGAGCACAGCTTAAAATACTTGAGATTTAACTTAACAAACTTTGCTTATCGTGTCAGAATAATATAAAGATAAAGTTTAAATTTGGTCGAAAATTTTCGGGTTGTCACAACTTGAATACCATACCAAATAGGAGAGCATATCGAACAACAAGCGAAAATGTGATCCCCGGATCCAAAAGAATAATTGCACAAGCCACATCTTAAATTTGGAAGAATGATGTTTCGATGAGATAGATTTACCTTCATGGGAAGGCGTGTAAGACGTAATCCAGTTAAAAAAAACTGACCTTTATCTGAACAAATTTGCACCATATAGTTGGTCTGATGCATGGTGAAAGGTTAGTCAAATCAATCAATTTTTTAGCGTGAGATATATAAAAACAAACATTCGGACCACCCCACATCCACGTATCAAGTTGCAACGAAAGAGAAGTTCATGCAAGGCCGGTCCTGACATTTTTTATGTCCCGAGCGAAATGGTCAAAAAGTGCCCCTATTAAATTAGACACATAAGCTTCAACTCCGGTTCTAACTATCACACTAAATATTTATAACTTCAAACTTCTAGCTTTAAATATAAGTTCTAGCTCTATTTACTTTCATTCAACTACACCCTTAAGAGTTGATGAGAGTTTAATTTTTTTTTTTTTTTAAGTTGAGTTATAAGTTTTGTTTGGTAAAGTGTATACAAAATGATACTTATAAGTTTAATCAGTAGCTTATTAAAAACACAAATTCATAAAACTAGTAAGGTTTGCTTCTTATAATGAGACCTAGAGATATTTTCGTATGGTAACAAATTCAGATAATTATCCTTTTTTATATATATAAATTTGGATAAAGTGACCGCTAAATTATCATTAATATACGGATATAGGATGATTATGGATCAGATTTTACTTGTGAAATTTACACATTCTAATATTATATTATCATACTAATGAAATGATTGTTATTTAAATGTATTACTCCAAAAAAAAAAAAAACAAAAAATATACGGAGTAAATATTAATTAATATAAATAAATATAAATTACAAATAAATAAATAAATAATACAAGTATTGATTAAATTAAATAAATAAAAATATAACAACATTAACAACAACAAAACCTAATACCATATAAGTGGTGTATGGAGAAGGTGAGATGTAGACAATCTTTTCCCTAACCGAGAATAAAGACAAGTCATTTATCCACCTAGAGTGAAAACACTCTCAAAAGTAGCGAAAGTCACCCCTCTCTCTATTCGACGGATAGAGAGATTGTTTCCGAGTGGACCTCCGACCAATAAGTAAATTTTTTTTAAAATAATTAAATAAAAATAAAAAAAAATAAAATTGATACGCCATGATAATGATAAAATCAAATTTTCATAAATTTTAAATCATGTCTGAAATTTAATTTAAGCTCTAAGAATTAATCAAGTCGCCAATAATCGATATTTGACGTCGACTCAATAATTAGAGTCCAAAAATATAAATAAATTATTAAATTATAAATATATAAATAGGTATAGAAAAAAGGAATATACTGTAGCTCCGTACTTGATAAGCAACCAATTGTGGATAAACAATTGACAACCCACTTCACGATTTCTTTCCTTTTTTTTATTAATTTAAAATTTAAGTTAAATTTTTTATTTCTATTTCTATTTCTATAAATTATAAAACCCACACCCATTATTCACCTTGTTTTTACTTTTATTTTATATTTTATTTTCTCTCTCTTTGCATTTCCTCTTAAAAATCCAGGCTTTATAAATAAGTAATTAATAATTAGCCGACGGCCATCGCACCGCAAGATCTTGACATCCAAATATCAACAAACACCAAATTATTTCATCAGTAACGTTTCTTAGGTTACTGATTATCAATAAAATTTTAGCTCTTTCAAAAGTTTGGTTGTATCGATGATAATAGTCTGTTTATGTGTGATGCTTATCTTAATTAATTGATTAAGTTAAGCGGTGTCGGTGGCGATTGATTTTGTAATTTAGTGTTAGGGTTTGTATAAATTTGGATGAGTAAAGTTTTGGTGATTGCTGAAGAAGAATTCATTTCTGAGGATTTTAGTTTATTGATTCGAAGTCGCGGTAGGTGGGGCAAATGCGGATGAATGATTTTTTCTAACTTTTTTTATTTCTTAATTTGATTTTTTGTTGAATTTCAGCTTTGTTTTTTTCTTTTTCTTTTTTATATCTGATTTTAATTTTTGAGAAAGAAGAAAAGGATTGATTGTGTTAGAGGTTAAAGATGCAGCAGCAAGATCGAAGAAGAAAGGTATAAATAGCTCTATTTCTTTAATTTGTCTGATATTTATTTAGTAACATTTTTTTTTATTTATATGAATTTTAGATTTTAGATGCTACTATTGCTTGTTGATCAAATTAATAGATATACTTTAGGGTTTGGATGTCACATTTGCTGGACCAAAGTAGAACAAAGTTGTAATGGAGCGATTGATGTTTTACAAATGTTATGTTTTATGTTTATAACTTGCTTATATCTGATCTGATCTCACAACGAATATGTTGCAGAGTTCAAAAGAAATTGAATTTTTTACCGAATATGGCGAGTCAAACCGGTACAAGATTTTGGAGCTAATAGGAAAGGGAAGTTATGGAGTGGTTTGTGCAGCTGTTGACACACAGACAGGGGAGAAGGTTGCAATAAAGAAAATAACAAACATTTTTGAACATTCATCCGATGCTATTCGAATTTTGCGTGAGATTAAATTGCTTCGGCTATTACATCATCCTGATATTGTTGAAATTAAACGTATCATGATGCCACCTTCAAGACGGGAATTTAAAGATATTTACGTTGTATTTGAACTAATGGAGTCTGATCTTCACCAAGTTATAAAGGCCAATGATGACTTGACCCATGAACACCATAGGTTTTTTCTCTATCAAATGTTAAGAGCTTTGAAATATATGCATACAGGTAACTTTTAGGACATTAAGTGTATCTACTTGTGCGAGATTTTTTTAGAACTGAGGTTGATGTGGATTTTTTTAAATCAGCGAATGTGTATCATCGAGATCTGAAACCAAAGAACATATTAGCAAATGCGAACTGCAAACTAAAGATATGCGATTTTGGACTAGCAAGGGCTGCATTTACTGATACTCCGACAACAATATTTTGGACAGTATGTTACTTTATAAAATGTTGCTCTTACATATTATGTTCTGCATTGCACATTAAAGTAACACATTTATCTCTTGGATCTATATAAATATTGCAGGACTATGTTGCAACCAGATGGTATAGGGCTCCTGAGCTATGCGGATCCTTTTATTCGAAGGTAATAATCCACATGGGTAGACTGACATTCTTCTCTTAAAATGTCAAAGTTACATGCTTTATGTTAAATGAATGGATTTTGTGTGTGTGTGTACGTATATGTGTATAATGTATACATGTGTGTACATGTATTTGTTTGTGTATACATATTTTTGTGTGTGTGTGTATGTGTGAGTGTATACATATTTTTGTGTGTGTGTGTATGTGTGAGTGTATATATGTGTGTTTGTGTCTGATCTTTGTTGCAACTGTTAAATGAATGGATTGTGTGTGTGTGTGTGTGTGTGTATATGTGTGTGTGTATGTGTGAGTGTATATGTGTGTGTGTGTGTGTGTGTGTGTGTGTCTGATCTTTGTTGCAACCTTTATTGCAGTATACACCTGCTGTTGACATTTGGGGCATTGGATGTATATTCGCTGAAGTATTGACCGGAAAGCCACTTTTTCCCGGCAAAAGCGTAGTTCACCAGTTGGAGCTTATTACCGATCTTCTTGGGACACCGTCACCGGATACAATATCTAGAGTATGTTATACTGCACGCTTATCGTTTTTCTTAAACTGTTTTCTTGTTACACGAAGATTTCAGAAATATGTAGTCTTAAGACATTGTTTCCATTAGTCTTTCCTAACTATTCTTGTGTAATGTTAATTTAACCTCATGCAGGTTCGTAACGACAAGGCTAGAAAATACTTAACCGATATGCGTAAGAAGAAACCAGTGACATTTTCAGAGAAGTTTCTAGATGTAGACCCATTGGCACTCAGGCTATTGCAAAGACTGTTAGCATTTGATCCGAAGGATCGACCGACTGCAGAACAAGTATGTTATGGTGTTGCTTTAACGCTTGAGTTTAAACAATATTTAATATTTTATATTATATTTAAAAGTAGCATATTGAGTTACCTTCTATGTGTTTTATAGGCACTAGCTGACCCATACTTTAAGGGGCTATCAAAGGTCGAAAGGGAGCCTTCATGTGCGCCTTTCTCTAAGTTGGAGTTTGAATTTGAGAGGCGAAGAGTAACAAAGGAAGACATTAGGGAATTAATATTCCGGGAAATTTTAGAATATCATCCTCAGATGCTAAAAGATTATATGGCTGGGAATGATCGCACAAATTTCCTTTATCCTAGGTACTGAATACTAGTCTTTGGTTTTACATTTTTTTAGTTTTCTTCTCTACATGGTTAGCTGTAAGTTCTAACTTGCCTTTGATATGTGACAGTGCTGTTGGTCAGTTTAGGAGGCAGTTTGCGTATTTAGAGGAAAATGAAAATGCCGCCAAAAGCGGTCCCGTGATACCTCCAGAAAGGAAGCATGTTTCCGTTCCAAGGTAGTTGTTTAGCACATCCTTTTCTCCATAATAGCTGTTTTGCATGTGCCTGTAAGAATATGCTTAAGGGTTTGATAAGATGAGCTAAAAGTGAGTTATTTCGGTTATAGGAATTAAGTTTTATCCCCCCCCCCCCCCCCCCCTCTCTTTTAAATGACAGTTTTTCTCTCAAATTAGGTAATAACAAGATAACTAGGTAATGTTATCACGGAGTATACCCTTAATGAACTGGTTTTGTTGCAGCCGCTAAATTGATGATAATTATAGGCCGAACATGTTTTTACATACACTAGAGGTTTATTATTGTTGGCTTTCAAGTATCAATAATTAGATGATTAGATACCAAAATGTGTATCTAAAGAACTTAATAACTGAAAGCAAGGTGAACTGAGTATGGGGGAGTTCGATCCGATCTGGACCAGTCTTTGTACAAGCTTTTTATATGAACACCCTGCCAGATAATGAATATTGACATCTTCACGTTTGCACCATCTTATGATCTTACATTGTAACTGTGTAACTGTTCAAGTAAACATATTTTGTGCTGAAGCTAGTGATTATATGAATCTGACTTGCATACTTAGAAAGTTAAAAATACCAATCCTGATGTCTACTCTTCCCTTTTTTGAGGTTTTCTGGTTCAGTCTTTCTACAGTCTCAATTTTGCTTCTATCTGGGTCTTTTTGTTAGCTGCATCAGAAAATGGGTATGATGTAGGTCATCTAGAAACCATCTTAAGATTCTCAAGAGGTCTTCAAACCTCACTAACAACACATCCTGTGGTTAGGGTCGGAAACGGTCACATGATAAGTCGGTTAGGTCTTGAGTATAAAATTTTCCTCTTTTCCGGTAGCTTGAACGGGGAACTAGTGTTGCCAAAAATGGATAAGTTGGTCGAGGTGACTAGCCCGACCCAGTTGGAGAAATACTAACGCTGACAAAGTTGGTCAATGTCAAAAGGCGCGAAAAGTCATAGTTGGTCAAAATTTAAATTTATTTTAATTTTAGAGTTTGGTTCATTTGTGTTGGTGCTGCTCTTTCTTTTTTTAGTGAAATAACAGCAAACAAAAGACCTAATTGACTGTTTATGTTTAATGTTGAATATATT
Organism: Rutidosis leptorrhynchoides; assembly: GCF_046630445.1. Classification (NCBI taxonomy): domain Eukaryota; kingdom Viridiplantae; phylum Streptophyta; class Magnoliopsida; order Asterales; family Asteraceae; genus Rutidosis; species Rutidosis leptorrhynchoides. The sequence goes on from NC_092338.1 coordinate 19,415,380, forward strand.
TGTGTAAAAGTCCACAATGGTCAATGCCCGACTTGACTTAGTAGTCCCCACAAAGATCAACCGATTAGTCCCTGTCTAGTGACTATTACAACCTTAGGGAAAACCTCATAATTAGTTATGTTAATCATCTAGAAGTTTTAAATTAGGTTGGGTGTAAGACGGAGTAATGAAAAACTCCATATGAGGATAGTTATATATTTAAACTTTGCAGTTTTACTTGTGTAAAAAACCACAATAATGTGAATATGAGCAACTCATTGCCAGTGACAGTTTCTAGGTCATTGGCCAAATTTTTCAGGGCACGTTAGAGTTGGTAAATCTTGATATGTTAAGTTACAGGGCTAGGATAAAATTGTGTTTGCTGCAACTGTACTGATCTATTTGCAATGAAGTCAGCTACTCATTTTGTGCTCTTTTTTATGCAGAGAGCTTTAATTATCTTGTTTTCTATATTTGTTCGCACAGGTCAACGGTTTCTTCAAGTACGACGGCCCCAAAGCTGCAGCAATGTTTGTCTGCATTTGACAACAGACCATTAGTGGATAATGTGTCTAATGGTGGTGCTAGACTTGCAGATGCAACTGGAAACATTTTTCATGCTGCTGCTCGGCCACCCCCAAGGATGCCTAAAGGTAAATAATTTTTTTTTGTACTCCGCATAAATTACTTTTTTTTGGGTGCTTCAAGAATCTGGTTATTGATAAACCAAGTTTCGTGTTATACATGACCAGGAAGAGTAGTGGGTCCTGTTCTTCCGTTGGAAGGTAGCAGAGACATGAAAGATGTTTATGATCCTCGGGTAATGGTCAGAAACACAGTCGGTCTTTCTCCACATTATACGTATAGGAGCAATAGTGGCAATCAAGGTAAGGTTTATGGGTCCGAAGGTGATAAAGGATCGTCTTCCTTGATCAAACAGCAGTCAACAGCCGGAAAACTGTCCCCGGGGTTGGTCAATAGTAACCCGTATTACAACCAAGCACATGGTCAACAGCCAAATGAAAGGATAGCGATTGATGCAAGGTTTACGCAGGCCCAGTCCCAATATGGTGTAGCGGGAGCAGCAGCAGTCGCTGTTGCTGCTCATAGAGAAGTTGGCGTTGTTCATATGGGACTATCTTAGATTTCATCGTTTGCGGCTCTTTCAGTTTCTTGCTTTCTTACTTGTATTTTAGTCTTAAAAAGTGGTGTTTTGTTGCTGTATATTTCTGCTCTAACTTCGAAATAAGGATATTGAAAGAAAATTCGTGTTGATTGGCCTATGGCATTAGTTTATTACAATAGGTCTCTTTGAAAAATTTGTTAAACCATATGTGCCTTTTAAAAAGTTGTTCCCATGTACCTTTCACTAGGCAGTTGCAGGCTCTACCAAAATCTGAATTTGATGTTTGAGCCGCAAACGCAGCCACCTAAGAAGTACCAACTTCTCTTTTTGACGGAAGTTAGTGGAAGATTTTAAAGAACGTAGGAACGATTTGCCCAAAAATTGTAAACGAAGAGGATTACCATTGCAAATAAAAAAAAGTTTAGGGGGGCTACATAGTAAATCACAGGGACTATCCACCTAGTTATGTCTAAAAAGTAAAAACAAAGTTTCTTCTTTTCGAATCTCTCATCTTCTCCTGGCTACAAACACCCCCCTTGAATAGCGTTCATCTTGTGTAGTTGCATAACCCGCCTCAACTGCTGCTCAGGAGTGCTCAGGAGGAAACCCGGCTCAATCAGAAGACATAGGCGGTAAAACCCCCTTCCCCATTGTCCCCGCAACACGATGTACCTATTACATCAACTATAACACAAGGTTTATATCTCTAGGTGAGATGCACTTGTTTTAGGATTTATGCTATACATTTACTGTATGTCAATCGAAAATCATGAAATTTGATGTAGAAGTCACATGGCTAAAAGCACTTGTTATAGATCTATTCGCTCACATGACCAAAAGTACCTCTCTCTTTTTAAAGTACATAAAATCCACCAATGTTATTGTGGATCTCAATTAAATTTTTCTTGCTATGTGACATCATACTCTATCTATGTATCTAACCTAAAAAATGACTGATTACATTTAACTGTTCGAATATAACCGGTGAAACTTACCATACGTAGACTCACCTGCATAAAATTGAAAATGAAAACATGCATAAACTCATACAAATAAGACTTCTTACCCAATGTCAAAGTTGCTTTCTTTTCCCAACGTCAAAATGATAAATGATATCAAATCATGTTTGGTTCTTGAATCTGATTGGTTCTTGATTTGTGTATTCACTTTCTATGTCAATTAAGTACTTCGCTCCCACAATCCTCAGGTATCACGAAATCCTAATTGGCATAAAACAAGAACAAGATTAGAGTTCAGACAAGAAGATTCTAATTAGAGTATACAGAATATTGTGTGTTTCTGTTTTTCGTAATGAAATCAATACACCAATAAACGGATATATTAATTTGGCAGTTAAGTTAAAATGAAGGGATGTAACCCTTCATTTTGGCTGAAAAAACTGTTAACGAACAGTCATGCCATTTGGCGGGAAAAACTGTTAACCAACCGGGGGCGCTGCCCCTTGGGACCCCATAAGGGGCGCTGCCTCTTGAACCCCCAATTTTCACGGCAGTGTCTTGCCAACTCTTACGAACGTGCACTTCACACTCTCCGAACTCGTTGTTAAGTATAACTAGTTAACTCTTGCTTTCAAGTAAATCTCAATTAACCAAAAGTTAGATATATTAAAATCACCAACAAATCCAACAAAAAGTACAAATTCTTATGCATGGTTACGTAAATAAGAAGGGTAAGTGGAACATACAAAGCTGTAAAGTTTAGTAATTTAAATCTGCAAACCCTTTTTTCTTTTTTTCATTTCTATGCATAGAACACTCCTCAAGACTTCCATTATATACCTCTTTTTCTTCCCTGCACAAACATCACAACAAGACATCAAATTTCATCATGGCTGGGAAACTATTTGCTTCTATTTTCCTCCTCTTCTTGTCCTTCCTTTCAGGTAACTTGACCTTCTTTTGCCCTGGTCCAAAAATGCATAACTGACTTGTACCGAATAAGTTTTGCTTATATTGTTACTGTTCTTGTGGATTTTCTTGTTTTGCAGTTGGGACACTGAGATTGGTTCATGCACAGGTATAAAAAAATCAAGAAAATTCTCATATTACTATATTAGCAAGCTAAAAAAATTGTACTTTATTAGTGATCATGATTCTTTATGACAAATCTTGAAGGCCCAAGTTTAATTTCAAGATTTGAATTTAAACCAAGAATAAAAAATTTTAGTGTGATAACTGATAAGTAACTAAAGTTGGGCATTATTAATGGGATTGCAGAAAACTTGGTGTGTCGCAAAACCATCATCGAGCCAATCGACTCTGTTGGAGAATATTAATTTCGCCTGTTCACAAGTGAACTGTGGTGTCTTGCAAAAAGGCGGCGTTTGCTATACGCCAGATAACGTGATTAACCATGCCTCCATAGCTATGAACTTGTATTATCAGGCCAATGGAAGAAATGTTTGGAACTGTCATTTTAAAAACTCTGGTCTTCTTACAGTTAGTGACCCAAGTAAGTAGTCGATTTCACCCTGCAATCGAAATAGTTGAAGTCAAGTTTACATTTTTAATTGATTAGTTGACATTTGGATGATGAAATGGAGTTCTTTGTTAAAATTTTGTAGGTTATGGAGGTTGCCAATATGTGTAGATGATCAACATTGAAGAAGTTATAGAAGTTTTTTTTACTTGTATGAGCAAATACTATGATTGATTACTTCTAAATCACACTTGTAAGCATTATTAGGAACCTTATACAGGTTCTTTGTTAGCCAATCTATTAGTAACAATTATAAAAGGAGATCAAGTTATTGGTTACCAAATAGCAATGACTATTAATCTTTGATAATCTTACCAACGTTGTTAACATAAAGGGTTTTGACAATGACAGAGGATAGTAAGGGCGGGGGTGTCATGGTCCCTCAAAAAATTATGTCTTCACTAATAATTTGTATAATTTTAGGTACTATGTTAAAGTTCAAATCTTGACTCCATCAAATTAAATTTTGGATGTCTTAACGGTTTATCAATCCTTAAAATTAACTAACTAGGTTATTAAATTACAACCCTTTACCGTCACGAATGTCTTTATAAAGTAGTGTTTTTGATGTTATTAAAATGTATTCATTTCGTCGACTTAAAAACAGGGGTCATACGGTTTCAGTTTAAAACCTTTGGCTTCAAATGTCTTTATAATTTTCTCTCTTATCGTCTTGCTAGAGAGCGATTTATTTATATAATCAATTTTGGCCTTAAAAAAGAAAAAAAGTTAACCATTTGATGATTCTCACACACACTTTTTTGATCCTCACACACCTATTTTAACCTTTTACTCTTCTAATAATACTCAATTAGTGTGTGAAGATCAAAAAAGTGTGTGTGAGAATCCTGGGGGATGATTCTCACACACTGTTTTTTGATCCTCACACACCAATTTACTTGAACTCCTCCCTAATAATAGGGTAAAAGGGTGTGTGAGGATCAAAAAACAGTGTGTGAGAATCATCCCCATTTGATAATCTTGTGAGAGTTAATTTTTTATTATTTGTAAAATGTGAATATAAAAAAAAGTACTCCGTAGATGGTAGTAAAAAGCCCACGAAAGAAGCCCAAACATATAGACTTGGGCCATAATTAGGGTTGATTAGAAACACTGCTATAAATACAAAACACCCAACTGATTTTGATATTGTGATATTGCCTTTTGAGAGAACCAGTCGATCGAGCGCCTTCCGGCCATGTCGCCTGAGTTCCGTTGCCGGCATATAAGAAAGGTATCTCTCGATTAAAACAGTTGAAGCAGGCTTACAATTTGCTTTTGCTCAAATCAGGAGATTTTACAATTATTAATTTTAATATTTTATTTACATATTGCTAGAATGAATGGCCGATCCAATGATGTCTTGCGATAAATAAAACAGCAAGATGTCAATTTCACCCGGCCTAAATTAATTAATAATTGGTTATATTATGATGGCCGACTTAAGGGTTTGCAACTATGTTCTTTGTTTTTCCGTCGTGTTTAATTCAGGGAACTACCTCATATATATCTACACTTTATTATTTTTATTATTTATTTTTTTTCTTAAATTCCGCATAACCCCCCAGCGAGGATTACTTCTGATTTACTTGATAATATTTATAATTAAAAAATGGATATTTGTATAATTTTAAAGCTTGTGTGATGTTTTTCTAAAATTTTTGATAAAGTTTGCATCCAACTTTTTACAATACTCAATTATTGTTTTAGATGTTTGAGTAACTCTTTATTTTATTTTATTTTTTGTTTTTGCTTAATTGATTGAATGTGTACAATCACTATACTGGCAATGACCCTCTATTTGTCAAGGTTTGAAAGAATAAAATAAAATTAATGTTTGTTTAAAATTGATAATTGAAAACAACGAAAAAAAATTTATATTCGAGAATGGCGTTGCCAGTAACACCATAAATCACAACAATTGTTCCATGAATAGCCTGAAACACAATTGAAAAGGATGACACTTTTAACAAATTACACAACCTTCAGGCCTTTTAAATGAAAGTTAGGATATTTAAATGTGAACATTTTACAGCGATGAAACATGTAGCCTATCATATTTGGCACATACCAGGTGATAGCCACCAACATACCAAGTAAGATGTAAAACTTAAAAGTAGACAAAATAAATATATGTAAGTCTTTTTAATTGGGATGAAAGGAGTATTACACTAGTAAACCCTAATTAATGAAATTAAACTAACAAGGAATAGTCTCATCATCCACATTGGTACATTCTACTAGATGTTTATCCAAATTATATCATAATTAAGTAGTAAAAAAAACTTCAAGCAAGTGTCATGCTTGTAATCGACTGATAGATGTGGATATGAAACGTATTCAAGTTCATGTTTATCTGTTTGCCGGATAAAAGTGAAGTTCTAGACGGAGAAAGGAATTGGTGTGAATAAGCCATACCAACATAACCTCGTAAGAACTACAGAGTATATTAGAAGGAATTGGTGTCAATAAGCCATATGCAACATAACCTCATAAGAACTATATTAGAACTATATTAGAAGAGCGTGCCCCGGCATCCGGATTGCTCTACTATTATTCGAACAGGAACACTTGAGAATTATCAGATAGTGTTACACGCAGTGGCGAAAATACATGGGTGCAAGTTGCGCCCGCCTTCAGTGAATTTTTTTTAGTGTAAAAATTTTGAGTTTTTTGACTTTGGCCCCAGTGGAAATTTTTTTGCCACAAAACTTACATATTTTGTCCCAAAACCTTCAAATTTTGTCCAAAAACCTTCATAATTTGCCTAAAAACCTCAATTTTTGGCTCCAAAACCTCCATATTTTGTCTAAAAAAAAATTGCTACGGTTTTAATTTTTTTTTTTTGTCTCCGATGAAAAAAATCCTAGTTCTGCCACTAGTTACACTTGAGCCATTTAGCCTGGGCATTATGCACGTTATCCCGCAAACTATGATGTAAGCCCCAAAATGTCTTTGTAGTGCACAGAAGCGGAGCATTTGTGCCACGTAAGCCTCTTTATTTCGAAAAGTTTGTGAAATGAATGACCTATGGGTCTAATTTTTAGGCCCATGAGTGTGGCTGACACTCATATGCACAACAAAATTTCTAAAATAAAGGGGCGTACGTGGCACACACCCTCCACTCATGTGCACACTGTCATGATATTTCAGGGCTTACATTGCAGGCTACATGATAATGTGCAGGATACCCATGCTAAAAGGCTTACATGTAACACTGGCTGTCAATTCCCAAGTGATCCTATACGGCTAATAATGAAGTAACCTAGATGTCAGGACACGGTCTTCTAAATTAGTCCTTACGATGTTATTTTGCTTCTGGCTTATTTACACCAAGTCCGTCCTCCGTCTAGGACTACATTTCTATCCGGTCGACAAACGTAGGGATTAACCGAAGAAACACATGCAGCGCCGGTAGGTGGAACTAGCTGAGAAAATATAGTTATCGGTGGCACGGTGTATAGTTTTGAACTCCTTGAAAAGTTCCTTACTCCTGCTGCTGATCCTTATAGTATTGTTGCTCGTCATGATCCTTTGCAGATTCACTCATTGATTCATTTTGAAGTTTGAATTTGCGCGAAATCTAGGGATTTAGACGGTAGCGAATTAGAGTGTATGATAAATGACTTTATTGTGTTTTTTTTTTTTTTTTTAAATTGTTAATGTTAATTATCAATTATCAATTGTTAATTGTTATTATTTTTAGTTTCTGTAATTAAACTGATACATGAAAATCGTTCACGATGCTGCGCATATACAGAAATACAGTAATATAGATTATATAATTCCAACCCGGCTTCTGCTAATTGTAGTTTAAAAGGTGGCTGTGGGGGTTCTGGACAATCTTGTTTATTTATTGAAGGCCCATGTGAATTGACGTCATGGAAAGCCCACTTTATTATTACAACAAGCACAATGAATGTTGAATGATTCAACATTCAGTTAGGGGTGTTCATCGGTTCGGTTTTCGATTTTTCGGTTTATTCGGTTCGGTTTTTTCGGTTTTGAAATTCTAAAAATTAAAACCAAAAACCAAACCGAAACCAAATTCAAATATCAAAACCAAAACCAAAACCGAACCGAAAACCAAATTTGAATTCGGTTCGGTTTCGGTATTTTTTTTCTCATGATATAAATAACCATTATATATTATATTATTAACTTTGCAAGTATCATGCTAAAATAATATATATAATCGAACATATATACAAATTTTAGAAAATAAAATAAGCTTATATAATATCATAATACAATACATTTTATATCAAAAAATAAACAAAACAAATACCAATAACAAAACTAAAATTTTCTCTGTTTTAGTCATAGTGTATACTTTCTAATAATAAAATGTGGTAAAGCAGTGTATATAAATTTGATTGATTCAACGTGCACCCACACATAAATTGAACTGAATAGCAAATCGACTTGAAATGATTACAGTTTCAAAAATGTTGAGTTAAAAGGAAAATTATGAAATTAAAGATTAAAATAGGATTTCAATCCAAGTAAACCGAATTTGACTTGACGAGTTAAAATATCTATTCAAAATCGTTTCTCGTACATGTATACAATAATATAAATAACTTAAAATATTTATTTAATATTGTATAAATTGAATTCGGTTTTATATTCGGTTTTCGGTTAACCAAATTAAAAATTTTCAAAACCGAAAACCAAACCGAAAACCCGAATTAAAATTCGGTTTCAGTTTTTCTCGATCCGAAAACCATTTTTCAAATTCGGTTTGATTTTTTTCGATTTGGTTTCGATTCGATATTCGGTTTAAATGGTTTCAAACCAAATGGTGCACACCCCTGCATTTAGTAGTGAATCAATCAATTTGGAGACAAAAATATATGCACCCTTAATAAGTTTACATTATAAAAGGTTAAGCTATTTATTTTTCATAAACTCGAATTGTAGTCTTATTTTAATAATAAAATTTCTAAAACTTAGGCAAAAAGGGTTCTTGAAAGAGAAGTTAAACGAAATATATTTAAAGTTATACATTTATTTGAAATAAAATTACATAATTATCCTTAATATCTTTATTTACCATTCATTTTATATTTTTATGTCATTCTACAATTTTATATTTCATCTACTTCTACTTTATCAAATATAAACATGAATTATAGTTTTTAGTTTGAAATATAAGTTATAGTTAATAGCCTAACAAGCTTCAACTATTTACTTTAAACTTTAACCATCAGATACGTTTTAGAAACACCTTTAGATACAGAGAATTAGAAAATTTCAATGTTGTTATTGGTGATCTATTCAAATTTATCAAAATATCTTTAATCATGTCTTTCACAATTTCTTTATATTGAATTTATTAAAGGGTATTTTTAAAAAATAACCTCATATAATGATGATCCATCAAAAATAAGTTTAGAAATATCACACCCTTTAGATAAATGATTCTATAATTAATTTCTTTTTGGATATTTATAATCATTTGATGTACTAAAGGTGGGCACTTGTGTCCAAAAACATTACAATTTGATCTTTCTGTAAAACCTCAACTAAAAATTTGAACTACTGCACACTATTATTAAGAGTAACGATTAATTAATTTCTTGCCATAAACCACCATAACTTTGCTCCTCCATGTTAATTGCATAACAAACTTGGGAATAATCTTTAACGCCATTAAACTCTATTACACCACCCATTCCATCTTCATAACTTTGGATCATGTGCATATCATCCATCTCCATCCAATTATATTCAAGATCTTGCGATTTCGAATCATTTTGATTGGTTGAAAATTGATGACAACTTTCCCATTCGTTAGTCCATTCAATTTCCAAACTTATGTCATCATCCCCAATAACAATCGGGTTAATCTCGGCTTCTAAAGACCTAATAACGCTCGATAATTTATCATTGTTACACTCGTTTTCGACGTGTGTTTCATCTAGTATCGACCTCAGAAGAGTCTCATCGATTTCTAAGGACTCGAAATCGTCAAAATTATCTTGTAATTCATTTGTGGATGATGACCAATTTTCTTGGGTGAATGAAGCCATCGAGCAAATTCTAATGTTTAGAAAATTGAAGGAAGTGGGGTGAGAATATGAGAAGCGAATGATGAAGTTATTAAGGATAGAAAGTTGGTTTAAATAGGCAAAGTTTTCACGAATAAACAAGTGGGCCCTACTGATATCATGGTACAATTATCTTCAGATCTACAACATTGAGATGCTGACTAGAATGGACCGTATGTCTCCAAAAATCACAATCAGCATGTTTCCAATTTGGAATAATAGCACTAACTAATAACTAATAGGTGTCAAAATTAACTAGGTTTTTGTATGTAGATTTTATTTTGATGGTTGTATGCCTTTGGGCTTGTTGGTAGGCATGGTTATTCCCAGCCTAGTTGTATGTTTTTATTTAATAAAAGTCTTGTTTGCCTTGGAAAAAAAAACAAAAAAATTAACTAGGTTTTGCATTATTATGATACTCCCTGCGTCCTTATAATATTACTACGTATTTAGTTTTTTTACTACTATAAATGTTGAATGTTGATGTTATGTTTTAACTTTTATACGCATTTTCTACAATTCTAACTTTGAATATACTTAATGAAAATAATTCCAATAGAAACATATTTAAAACTCAATTATATTCGTATAGATTTTTTTCATCAAATACTCCGTACTATATAAGACAAACAAAAATATTTAAAACAAACTTTAAAAAAAAATACTTTTTAAAAATCATAACATGACATTTATATGGAAAGTAGAGTATTGATTATTGATTTTTTTTGATGTTGCAAATTATATATCATAATTATAATTATCCGTTTTATAAATAAGAATTATAGAGTTGTTATAAAATATATAGATTGTGTTATAAAATATCTAGATTGGATGTTAATTTTATTATTATTATATTTCTTGCATAGTAATATTTTATACTATAAATAGACATGTATGGTAACCATTTAAGGTGCACCATTTCTCTTGAAATATTAATATCAATATTTCTTCTCTCCTTCTTCTCTCTTTTTCTCTCTTTGTTCTTATAACCATTAAAGGTAGTTATAAGCCTACTGAATTATAACACGTTATCAGCACGAAAAGCTTAGTGTAATTAAAAGATATCTCAAACGATCACGAATCACTAATCAAGGTATGAAATTATTAATAATTTTCAGACTCGAATATATCAAATTTTGGACTACTAACATTTATATTTATGTTATTTAAGTTATATATGGTCGGTTATACCACCTGAATTATATTTCTGTAATCTAACTTTTACTAACTTCACTAACATTTATATTTATGTTATTTAAGTTATATATGGTCGGTTATACCACCTGAATTATATTTTCTGTTATCTAACTGTAACGACCCGGAAATTTCCGATCAAATTTAAACCCTAATCTTTATATATTTCTGACACGATAAGCAAAAATTTGAAATGTTGAGTCTAGAAAGTTTGAAATCTATATTCGGATAATCAGTTACCCTTTTGACCATGCCTACGATTCACGAACATTTATGTGTATATACGTTATATACTTATTAATTTATAACGTTAACAAAGTATTACATATGTAATACGTATATAGTTTCTATACATAATTAATTGTATGAATATTGTAAATTAAAATATTATATAAATACTTATAATATTTCATTATATGTAAATAAAGGGAGTATCAACATTAAATTATTATTATTAATATTATTGACATTATTATTAATAATAATTATTATCATTATTAGTAATAATATAATTATTATGATAATTATTACAATTAATATTAAATATAATCAATATTTATATATTTATAAAAAGAAAACGAAAACAGATATAAACGCGTAATTCTATCTGCTTAATGTATTTATCTTTCTATCTGTCTCTTTCTTTCTTCTGTATACCCGTGACTGAAATCGTTTCAACCCTATATATCAATTTGATCGCTCCTTGATTTGAGCAGCAATTATTCAAAATCCCTTCCTTTTACCCATCACCTTCAAACGGGAGACACCTAACTTGAACCATCGTCATAACACCATGACACCACTCTACTACAATTCACCATCCATAACCATATATCATTACAACCGCCACCTTCATATCTATCATCTATTTCGATTTGAATCAAGAACACCATCACGACCACTTTATCATCACCATCAAACCCACAACTACCATGGTACATCACAACTACAACCGAAACATCGTCTCTAACTTCGGTTGTGAAAAACTTAATCTCAATAACATTATCACTTAACCTTCATTAAACTATGATCAACAAGCAACTATCTATGTCTAGTTACAAAATTTTCGACCCAAACATCTTCTTGTGTAACTCTGTTATTACTATCCGTATGGTTAAGAATCAACCACGATACAAACCCAAATACTTACTGCACCTGTTACTCGAGCTGCTACTGATTATACGCGATCATCACCTTTCTTTCACTATCTTCTTTGAACCACAACCCCACAATACACCACTTTTCTTCTTCTTTTACTTTTACGTTTGCTGTTTAACCCGATACCCACCACAGACAACCAACCGGCTATTATTGTAAATTTCTTTATGATATCAAGACAGCACCAATAAAATGAAATCGGGTTGCTTCGGTTTTGTGTTCATATTCGATGAGGTTATGCATGAGATTAATATTTAGATAATGATAGTGTTAAGTTATATATAAATGATGATGAAGGGTTAAACAAGTGGCGTTTTTTTTCTCCTTTATCTACTCCATGGCCGACACTTTAAGAACGAACAACCCCACTTATATTCTCGTGTAACAAATCAATGATACAGCCACTATGTTTTTTTTTTCTTTCCATTATGACCCACAAATCACCATTTGATAATCCACAACAACTTGATAACCCCACCACCGATTAAGATATTAAACAATTTTTTTTTTGTAACGGGCCATGTCTTCAAGGCTGAGATCCTTTCATTTTATGCTTGGGCCGAAGTCCTTCAAATCTCTATTGGGCCAATGTGTTCAGTGGGCCGACGTGTTAAATGGGGATGAAACTGTTTCGATGATCATTTGCTATTTAGATTAAAACGCAAATAATATAGATGATGAATGATTTTGGCATCACGATCATGATGACGTTTTGATGAATAAAGTAATAAGATGATAATGATGATAGAAATCGTATCATGATTATGATTATGAAAATGGTAAAAAAAAAAGATGATGAAATGATGATGAAACAGAAAAACAAATAGGTTAAAAACAATTAGGATCGGTTTATTTCAGAAAATTTGGCACAGCCCAGATGGTCTAGGCGAGTGATGGGCGTTCAAGGGGTCAGGGGTTCGAGTCCCGTCTGCTGCAAATCTTTTTAGGGAAATTTCTAAAAGGGTATATATTTTATCTTTAGTTCTATTATTATTATTATTAGTAAATATTATAATTATAATTATAATTATTATTGTTATTATTAATTATTATTATTATTACTAAGTATTGTAATTATTACTATTATCTTTATAATTAAAATATTAACCATTATTATTATGATTAATACTATTATCATTATTATTATTATTATTCTTATAAGTGTTATTAATATTTTTTTTGTTAAAGTTTATCATTTAAGTATTATATTTATTATTATTAATATATGTATTATTATTAAGATTATCATTTATGTAGGTATCATTAACAGTATTGTTATTATTAAAAATTTATATAATTATTACTAAAAGTATCATTATTTTAATTTACCATAGTTTTCATAAAAACTATTATTAATATTATCATTATTATTATTAGTAGTAGTATTAAAATTATTATTCTCATCATTATACTTATTCTAGTATTATTATAACTATTATTTTGTAAACTAAATATTGTTTATAGAAAAAGATATATAATACAAAACTTAACTAAATTAATATGGTTATATACAAAATAACATATATAAATTATTAATATAAAAAAATTACACCACTAATAATAATATACAAATTTGTTCGATTTCTATTACATGTATTAATATACATAATTGGATATAGGTTCGTGAATCCGAGGCCAACCCTATACTTGTTCAATGATGTTATATGTATTTTTACTACAAAATACAGTACGGTGAGTATATAGTCCCTTTTTGAACTTTAAATATTTTTGAGATGAGAATACATGCGCTGTTTTTATAAATGATTTACGTTATGGACACAAGTAATCAAAAATCTACGTTGAGTTGTACCATGGCATATTTCTTTATACTTGGTAGCTAATATTTACGTGAGGAGCGTAAACGCGAATCCTGTTGATAGATCTATCGGGCCTGACAACCCCAACCGGGCTGGACGACCAGTTTTAAACGGTTGCACAGTACTTTGTTTCGTTACTACACTTGGTACGGTGTAGGGTTTATTTAAGAATATGCTGCTGTGATTTAAATGTTAAGTATGGTTACCAAGTGCTCAACGACTTTTCATACACGAGGAGTGTATTATGTATAAACATGAAATCTTGTGGTCCATAGTTATAACGCTGCTAGAATCAAACCTATATCTCACCAACTTTATGTTGACATTTTAAAGCATGTTTATTCTCAGGTACGAATTAAGTCTTCCGCTGTGCATTAGCTCATGTTAAGGGCATTACTTGGCGTCGATCATCGCAATGGAACCAGATATTGATGATTTCGTCCAGGAGGACTTGGACGGGGTTTGACAGAATGGTATCAGAGCGTTGGTCTTAGCGAACCAGGCCTTGCATTAGTGTGTCTAACTGGTAGTTGTTAGGATACATTAGTGAGTCTGGACTTTGACCGTGTATGCCTGTCAAAAAGTTTGATTATCATTTCTAGTCGGAAACCATCTGCTTATCATCCTTAGGAGATTGCCTGTTTATTATTCATAAGTCTAGACACGTCTTACTGCATTTAGTGCATCGATAGTGTAAAGACAAAATTCATATCTTAGCATATCTGGTACCTTTGACTGATATCTTTTCAAAGATTCTCCGTAATTTACGGAATTTTGGTATTATATATACATAAGTAAATTATGTATTGAAGAGTACCAAATCTCACTTCCATAATCTATTCCATACCAAAAATTCATTTTTCCAATTATACAAGATGGATTCTTCATCCAGTTCGAATTCCTTCGACTTCGACAACTACGCCGATATGGATTTCCATTCGGGCTCCGAAGGCAGCGTCACCGGAATGGATCAACCAATCTCCCATCATCTATTCTGGATGAATTGGGGATGAGTTCGTAATATACTAAATCACTGGAGACAAGAAGAAGGTGATCCATTCCATCCACCAGATTGTCCTCTAGACGATGAACCTGAAGCACTTACCGGCGAACCTGTTCGAGAAACCATTTTCTCTCTCATCTCTAGAGTATCTCGTCACGATTATATACTATCCCATATTTCGAATCTTATTCATTCGCTCGTCCCAACCGCCAATCATCCTGGCATAATAGAAGAAGTTAACGAACTACGCGCTCGTGTGACGGCTTTGGAGAACATGGTGCGAAGGTTACAAACACCAGCAGCAGCACCAGCAGCCTAATCCGTACCACCATCATCAACGCCGACAGTACCCTTATCACCCAAACCGCAACCGTAACGTAAACCTCAACATCACAATCTGTACCTCGGATATCAACATCACATGCCTTAATATTACCATCTATATTTCGAGTATGATCTTCGTTCTACATATCGTTCTACATCGATTAATTTCGTTCTACGTATTGTTCTATCTCATTTACCTTCGTTCGACATGGCAATTATGTAATCTCTCATGCTTTAGAGATTATGTAATCTAGTATTAACGATAAATCAAATGAGTTTAATATCTTATTGACTCATTAAATCCATAATTACATCTGAAGAAAATATATATGCAAGTATATTTTCATAAAGATCGTAATTAAAAATTCTTTCGTACAAACTGTTAATGATGAAAATATTTTAACGGGTGGGTAGTACCCAAGGAATATTTAAAATTCACATTAACAAGTTACACTGTACATTCTTCGAATCTGATTCAACGGTCATTTATTATCCTACTTACAATCACCGATATTCATATCCGCTCACCCCGGAATAACCATTTTCATTCAAATTTCATATTCGGATTTTGACCTATCGGAATCCAACAAGTGGCATAAAGAAGAAAACATTGGACAAAATAAATTTTGTTAGAAACAGACGAATTAACTAAATTGAAATATTGTTAGGAATCCACGCTAACTGTTCCTAGCTAACTGTTCCCGGCTAACATTTAATTTATCGCAATTTACATTCTCGCAATTTTAATTTCTGCACTGTACATACTGTCGGGACACATGTACAACAATACGTCGGATTAATTCTGAGACAACACGTTGTATAATGGGTCATGCTATATATTTATTTATTTTACGCACTTTAAATAACGGGACACGTATGCAAGGTTTCGACTTATCATATCGACCCATCTATATATATATATTTAGGAACAACTGCAGACACTCTATATGTGAAGGTGGGAGTTGGCTATACAGGGTTGGAGTTGATTCCAAAATATATATATGGTTTGAGTTGTGATCGACACTGAGACCGGTACACGGGTCACGATACGTATTAATTAATTCGAATATTATATATATTTAATTTATATATGAATTCATTGGACTATTGGACAATCGGACTGTTGGACTGCTAACTTTGGATAATTAAAATGAAATAAAATATTGATTATAACATATGAAACTAAATAATTCTTCAAGTTTGCCACTTGATTTCATCTTAAACCTCAACTTTATCTTGACAATTACAATCCGCGTTCAGACCTTTCATGATTCTTGAAAACACCTCGATCGAGAAGTTGAACCAGTCGCACCTCGTCTACGGAAGAAAGATTTATGCATACAGTTATGCACCTGAAAAACTTTCGAAACCGAAGATATAGTTAAAATGTATCCGTGTCGAATTTCTTATCACTTATTAGCAAAAACAACCTTACGATTTCTTTCCAAATTAGCCAATTTTGTCACAGCTCCAGCAAGTTAACCTCAATTTCTTAGCAAGACTAGTCTTACTATAACCTCGACATATATACGCTGTCCTTTCGCCGTTATTACCGAAGAGCTTTTTTTTATTTCACGACATCATCAGCAGATGTACCAGCAGATTGTCATCTCTTTGGCGGAATCTGCAATCAGTATTTTGAAAATCTCGCAGAACATCCCCAGTTATATCTATAACGTCTACCCTAAGAATTTCATACTTCGAATGTAAAATTTCTTAAAAACACCCGGAACTATGAAGAAGTTCTTGAAATGCTAATGAAGCAGCAAAAACTGTGAACGACTTTAACAGTCAAAAGTTTGGCGATAAAGCACGGTGTGTTGGTAAAACATAGAAACAAAGAAGGAAGACGAATTGAGCAAAGTATAAAGGAGGCCGTGAACAAATCGTGAAAACTGAACCTATCTTCAAAGGATCCAAATGATTCAGTGCCTGCTGAAATCGTTAGTATGAACCCTACTCCTTATTCTAAATCCTTACAGATGATATTCTTCATCATCATCTTATCTTAGATATTATAAGGTATCTTCATATCTTCCGTTATACATATTCTCCATATTTCTGGAGATATTTTCACAACTATTCCTATCTGAGATCATTTATCTCTCCGTAATATCTGCGTTACAACATAAAAAAAAACTGTGCTAGTTTCTAAATTCTGGAACCTTCGAGTTTAAAATAGGAATGTTCTGAAGCAGTGTTGGGAACTGATGCATGAATTAGTATAATGTAATGAAACTTGATCAACTTCATTATATTACAGTAAGTCATGTTGAGTTTCTAATGGAATGTGATGATTTACAGTACCATCATCATATGCCATGTTACACGGCTCTTACATTCTATTCAATCTCCAAACATATCAAGAACATATCATCTTGATAGTTCTATTTTCCTGGATATGTTGGTGATTTGACAAATCAAAATCGTGTCATTACCATTTCCTTCTAAGAGCATTAGCTATGTTAATTCTGAATTTCATACCTACGAATTCCGGACCATTACAAAAGATGCTTAGTTGAAAAGGAGGAAAAGAAAAAGAATGAAGCTCCGAAAAAAAAAAAAAAAAAATTGCAGTAAAAATCACAGCAATTAGGAAAGAGCATTAACTGTGGATTGCAATGATTATAGAAAACAAAAGCAAGGACATCGAAGTATAAGAAAAGATATAAAACCAAACAACCACCCAGAAACTACAAACCGTGTATATCAATACTTATTGCAATGTAAAGACACGGGAGAATTAGAAAAATTATAATTCCAAGGAAATCATAAAAGTGAATAGGTTTTTCTGGCGGCAGATGAAAGAGAAGAATGAAAGATGTGAAAGTTAGAAGTATAATAAGAATCAGGATTGGATGGAATATATTAAGGAATGAGTAGAGGAAGAATAGAAGGTGTGGAGAATAAGGAAATGAAGGGGTAGATTTATAGCAATATATCTGACAGAGAAATCGGAGCAAATTATTGCATTAAATCAAATAAGATTCTGATTTCCTAAATCACTGAAGAACCAAATCTTATTACGTAAGATTTCCTTTAAATCCCTTAAATCCCGGAAGTCAATCATAATCACGTCATCGGTTAAAACGATTCCGTATTTACTCATTTCACTCTTTTGTGATAGCTTCACTCGTACGCTTCACATGATCGAATCGTTTTATCTATATCTCTCAATAATGATAAAACTCCATTATCACCTCATATTTGTCATGAAAACATTCTTATTGTTATCCATGACGACCTCTACCAAATTTCGGGGACGAAATTTCTTTAACGGGTGGGTACTGTAACGACCCGGAAATTTCCGATCAAATTTAAACCCTAATCTTTATATATTTCTGACACGATAAGCAAAAATTTGAAATGTTGAGTCTAGAAAGTTTGAAATCTATATTCGGATAATCAGTTACCCTTTTGACCATGCCTACGATTCACGAACATTTATGTGTATATACGTTATATACTTATTAATTTATAACGTTAACAAAGTATTACATATGTAATACGTATATAGTTTCTATACATAATTAATTGTATGAATATTGTAAATTAAAATATTATATAAATACTTATAATATTTCATTATATGTAAATAAAGGGAGTATCAACATTAAATTATTATTATTAATATTATTGACATTATTATTAATAATAATTATTATCATTATTAGTAATAATATAATTATTATGATAATTATTACAATTAATATTAAATATAATCAATATTTATATATTTATAAAAAGAAAACGAAAACAGATATAAACGCGTAATTCTATCTGCTTAATGTATTTATCTTTCTATCTGTCTCTTTCTTTCTTCTGTATACCCGTGACTGAAATCGTTTCAACCCTATATATCAATTTGATCGCTCCTTGATTTGAGCAGCAATTATTCAAAATCCCTTCCTTTTACCCATCACCTTCAAACGGGAGACACCTAACTTGAACCATCGTCATAACACCATGACACCACTCTACTACAATTCACCATCCATAACCATATATCATTACAACCGCCACCTTCATATCTATCATCTATTTCGATTTGAATCAAGAACACCATCACGACCACTTTATCATCACCATCAAACCCACAACTACCATGGTACATCACAACTACAACCGAAACATCGTCTCTAACTTCGGTTGTGAAAAACTTAATCTCAATAACATTATCACTTAACCTTCATTAAACTATGATCAACAAGCAACTATCTATGTCTAGTTACAAAATTTTCGACCCAAACATCTTCTTGTGTAACTCTGTTATTACTATCCGTATGGTTAAGAATCAACCACGATACAAACCCAAATACTTACTGCACCTGTTACTCGAGCTGCTACTGATTATACGCGATCATCACCTTTCTTTCACTATCTTCTTTGAACCACAACCCCACAATACACCACTTTTCTTCTTCTTTTACTTTTACGTTTGCTGTTTAACCCGATACCCACCACAGACAACCAACCGGCTATTATTGTAAATTTCTTTATGATATCAAGACAGCACCAATAAAATGAAATCGGGTTGCTTCGGTTTTGTGTTCATATTCGATGAGGTTATGCATGAGATTAATATTTAGATAATGATAGTGTTAAGTTATATATAAATGATGATGAAGGGTTAAACAAGTGGCGTTTTTTTTCTCCTTTATCTACTCCATGGCCGACACTTTAAGAACGAACAACCCCACTTATATTCTCGTGTAACAAATCAATGATACAGCCACTACGTTTTTTTTTTTCTTTCCATTATGACCCACAAATCACCATTTGATAATCCACAACAACTTGATAACCCCACCACCGATTAAGATATTAAACAATTTTTTTTTGTAACGGGCCATGTCTTCAAGGCTGAGATCCTTTCATTTTATGCTTGGGCCGAAGTCCTTCAAATCTCTATTGGGCCAATGTGTTCAGTGGGCCGACGTGTTAAATGGGGATGAAACTGTTTCGATGATCATTTGCTATTTAGATTAAAACGCAAATAATATAGATGATGAATGATTTTGGCATCACGATCATGATGACGTTTTGATGAATAAAGTAATAAGATGATAATGATGATAGAAATCGTATCATGATTATGATTATGAAAATGGTAAAAAAAAAGATGATGAAACAGAAAAACAAATAGGTTAAAAACAATTAGGATCGGTTTATTTCAGAAAATTTGGCACAGCCCAGATGGTCTAGGCGAGTGATGGGCGTTCAAGGGGTCAGGGGTTCGAGTCCCGTCTGCTGCAAATCTTTTTAGGGAAATTTCTAAAAGGGTATATATTTTATCTTTAGTTCTATTATTATTATTATTAGTAAATATTATAATTATAATTATAATTATTATTGTTATTATTAATTATTATTATTATTACTAAGTATTGTAATTATTACTATTATCTTTATAATTAAAATATTAACCATTATTATTATGATTAATACTATTATCATTATTATTATTATTATTCTTATAAGTGTTATTAATATTTTTTTTGTTAAAGTTTATCATTTAAGTATTATATTTATTATTATTAATATATGTATTATTATTAAGATTATCATTTATGTAGGTATCATTAACAGTATTGTTATTATTAAAAATTTATATAATTATTACTAAAAGTATCATTATTTTAATTTACCATAGTTTTCATAAAAACTATTATTAATATTATCATTATTATTATTAGTAGTAGTATTAAAATTATTATTCTCATCATTATACTTATTCTAGTATTATTATAACTATTATTTTGTAAACTAAATATTGTTTATAGAAAAAGATATATAATACAAAACTTAACTAAATTAATATGGTTATATACAAAATAACATATATAAATTATTAATATAAAAAAATTACACCACTAATAATAATATAAAAATTTGTTCGATTTCTATTACATGTATTAATATACATAATTGGATATAGGTTCGTGAATCCGAGGCCAACCCTATACTTGTTCAATGATGTTATATGTATTTTTACTACAAAATACAGTACGGTGAGTATATAGTCCCTTTTTGAACTTTAAATATTTTTGGGATGAGAATACATGCGCTGTTTTTATAAATGATTTACGTTATGGACACAAGTAATCAAAAATCTACGTTGAGTTGTACCATGGCATATTTCTTTATACTTGGTAGCTAATATTTACGTGAGGAGCGTAAACGCGAATCCTGTTGATAGATCTATCGGGCCTGACAACCCCAACCGGGCTGGACGACCAGTTTTAAACGGTTGCACAGTACTTCGTTTCGTTACTACACTTGGTACGGTGTAGGGTTTATTTAAGAATATGCTGCTGTGATTTAAATGTTAAGTATGGTTACCAAGTGCTCAACGACTTTTCATACACGAGGAGTGTATTATGTATAAACATGAAATCTTGTGGTCCATAGTTATAACGCTGCTAGAATCAAACCTATATCTCACCAACTTTATGTTGACATTTTAAAGCATGTTTATTCTCAGGTACGAATTAAGTCTTCCGCTGTGCATTAGCTCATGTTAAGGGCATTACTTGGCGTCGATCATCGCAATGGAACCAGATATTGATGATTTCGTCCAGGAGGACTTGGACGGGGTTTGACACTAACTCTTATTAACTTCACTAACATTTATATTTATGTTAATAAGACCTCATGATTGTACGCAACACGTCATTTGACAACACGGTACTTTATGTACGCAACACGTCATTTGACAACACGGTACCATGGGTCGAGATTAATTCCGATCAATACGAATACGACGAGGTCTTTATATGTTATCTAACATTTATGATTACTTATGCAATTAATCATTATTTATTTCATGCATACTAATGTTTATTCTTAAATTTATAATTTTAAAAGTTAAAATAAAAAAATAGTTTGTATTTTTATTAAAAGTAAATCTTAAAAGTTAAAATAAGAAAAAGTAGTTTGTACTTTTATTAAAAGTAAATCTTAAAAGTTAAAATACAAAAAGTAGTTTGTATTTTTATTAAAAGTAAATCTTAAAAGTTAAAATAAGAAAAAGTAGTTTGTATTTTTATTAAAAGTATATCTTAAAAGTTAAAGTAAGAAAAAAAAGGGGATGGTAAAATGGAATAGTTTTTTGTCAAAAATGAAGTATTGAAAATGAAGTGGTCTCCTTCTATAACTAAAAAAAAATATATACTTTTATCAAATGAATTTTTTTTGTGGTCGACAATTTCAAACACGAGTCCGTGTTTAGTTTATCAAGAATATCTCTTGCTTTGGTGAAAGGTCACGATCACGATATCAGGTGTTGTGAAAGAATTAAAAAATTGGTCAAGTGGCCTTTTAAAAACTAGAAAAAAAAATTTAAACAAAAAGTTTTTTTATATATTTATAATTTACGGGTAACGTAAAAAAAAAAGAAAGTTTTTTTTTAAAAAAAAAAACAAAGAAAGTGTTTAAATGAGTTTTACAGAAAGGGGGAAAGCAAAGTAAAAAAAAAACTTTTTTCCAAACAAAGGTAAATGAAAGTAGGACTTAATACAAGAAAAAAGTAAACATCTCCTAGACGTGATAAAATCTATCAATGATAAGTATTAGACTTGATGAGCTAAATGTGACAAAAATGTTTCAACATGTCTTATGTTAATTTTCTAAAATAAGTTATTATTATTCCGAGTTTAACACATATACATATGTTAATTAAAAACAACCTTTTTGTTCTTATGTAGTGTTGGGTTGCAATTTTGGTTGTATGCCATAATTCTATCCAGTAGAGTGACAATAGAAAACTTTTGATGATAATCAATAAAAAACTTTTTTCCAAACTTGTCAAATGTTTTGTTAAAAACGTGACAGTTGAAAAAAAGGAGGTTGAATAATAAAACTTAAAAAACAAATTATTTTTTTAAGAGTGTGCATCAAAATGGCCCGTTTAATAATGGGGAGTAAAAATATAGTCAAATTGTTTCAACGAACAAGGGTTCAATTGGATGTCTCTTAAAAAAAATCTGCGGGTACGGGTGATGGATCCAATGGATCCGCATCCACGACCCGCGGGTGCTATCCCTAATTGTGACAAGTACAAATCAACTAAAAGTCTAAAAAATAAATGCTCTTATAGGGACCAAATGTTCACAATAATTGCCTAAGCTAGATATGAAACAAATAGTTCATAAAAAAAAAAAAGGTCGTTGTGCGTTTTCGGGATGATAGCCGAAATACACTTACAAAAGTAGGTCAGCCGTCAATTCTTTATGGCCATATCAACGTAGATCAATAAAATCATTTATGGTTTTGATAAAAGATTAATTAAAAATTAATTGTTTTTTGGTCTTGGATTCTCGGTAACAAAAGCAAAGGTTGTTTTTGGTTGCCACAACAAACAAGACAGAGGTTGTTGACTTTTGTTGTTAAACATGGCACAAGTGAACAATAACAATAAATTATTATTTTTTGAAAAGAATAATGATGCGTTAATTTTATTGTATAAAATAAAATTAAAGAAAATGGTTTTCATTGATGACTATGAACAAACGCAAACAAAGTGTTTGTGGTATTTGGTGATTAAAAAAAAAAAGTGCATCTAAAGCTTCTATTGAAAATAATATGCATCTAAAGCTTCTACTGAAAATTAATGTGCAAGGTACAACGTATAATTATATAGTCAAATTCATTTGAGCCTTCGGAGTCACAAGTATATGATGTATATATATATTACTCAATTAACAAAATAGTAAATCTAAATTAATTCATATGAATAGTAAAACGAAATTAATTAATTTACTATTCACATAAAAAAGCGCATATGATAAAAAGCGCATCGCATATGATAAGTGCATATGATAAAAAGCGAATATGATGAAAAGCACAACGCATATGATGAAAATCGCATATGATTAAAAGCGCATATGGTGAAAAATACAGCGCATATGATTAAAAGCGTATATGGTGAAAAGGATATATGATAAATAAAAAAAAAAAACACATATGGTGATTTATAAAAAAAAAAAAACACATATGGTGATTAATGGAAAGCACATATGGTGATTAATGAAAAGTATATTGTGAAAAAGAATCACAAATGTTTCTTGAAAGAATTCAAGGTAAGATATATGAACCAATTCATCCATCATGTGAACCATTTTGATATTTCATGGTTCTAATAGACGCATCTAGCGGATGGTCTCATATTTGTATGTTATCAAGCCGTAATATGGCATTTGCAAAGTTTCTTGCACAAATTATTAAATTGAGAACACATTATTCTGATTACACCATTAAAAGGATGAGACTTGATAATGCTGGTGAGTTAACATCTCAAGCATTTAATGATCATTATATATCTACAGGGATTGTTGTTGAACATCCAGTTGCTCATGTGCATACACAAAATTAGTTTAGCTGAATCAATAGATAAACGCTTACAGCTAATAACTAGACAATTGATAATGAGTACAAATCTCTCAATATTTATATGTGGACATGTAAATTTACATGCTGCGACATTAATTCGCATTATACCATGTGGAAGTCGTAAATATTTTCACTTAATACTTGATTTTGGCCAAGAGCCAAATATTTTCTACCTTAAAACATTGGTTGTGCAGTGTATGTTCCAATTGTATCACCACAACACAATAAAATGGTTCTTCAAAGAAAGATGATAATATATTTTGGATATAAAACATCTTCAATCATAAGATATATTGAACCCATGATGGGTGATGTTTTTACAGCACGTTTTGCTGATTGTCATTTTAATAAAACATTGTTCCCTAGATTAGGGGGAGAAATAAAAATAAAAAATAAAATGATGCTTCATGATGTGAACATCAATTAAGGTATATTGAACTCGCACAAAAGAATGTGAAACGAAAGTTCAAAAATAATGCATATGCAAGAACTTGCAAATTAATTACTTTATGCATTTACAGATATAAAAAAGTGACTAAATCATATATACCAGCGATAAATGCTCCAGCTCGAACTGAAATTCCAAAAGCTGGCAATAATGTCACTGTTGAGTCTTTGCCACGCATCAAACGTGGAAGATCAATTGGTTCCGAAGATAAAAATCCTCGAAAAAGAAAATCAGCTGATAATGAGGTAAGAGAAAGTGTTCAAGAAGAACCACAAATCAATATTCCTTCTGCAGAGGATATTGATAAATGTAAATACTAAAATTGCGATAAATTATGCAATATTATGGAACCGAAATGAAACTAAAATCTCTATGAGATAGTTTCATATAATGTTACAATGACATCATGAATAAAGATGATGATCTGGAACTAAAATCTGTCATTGAATATACAAAATGGACATGATTGAGCTCAATGGAAAGGAGCAATAAGAGCTGAATTAGAATCGCTCGATAAAAGAAAAGTTTTCGGATCAATCGTTATCACTTTTAAAGATGTGAAACGTATGGGATACAAATGAATTTTTATCCGAAAAGAAATGTGCAAATGAAGTTACAAGGCAAAACTAGACTTGTAACTCAATATTTCCCACAAAGACCAGAAATGAATTAGGAGGAAAAATTATCCTCCTGTAATGGATACAATTACTTATTAGATACTTAATCAACCTGGTAGTTATTTAAATGCATCTCATGAATGTTGTTACTACTTATCTGTATGGATCACTTAATAGTGATATATATGAATATACCTAAAGGGTTAAGGTATCATAAGCATCTAATGTAAAACCCAAGGGAATATATTCCATTAAATCACAAAGATTTCTAAGTGAGTTTATACAAACGGGACGTATGTGGTATAACCGATTAAATGACTACTTGATAAAAAAAAGGGTATAAATATAAACATATTTTGCACGTATGTTTTATAAAAACAATGTTCGGATATGAGATCGTAGTTGTTTATGTCAATGTTCTTAACATCATATGAACAAATAAAGAGATCTATGAAATCATTCAACTTCTAAAGAATTATTTTGAAATGAAAGATCTTGAAAAAACCAAGTATTACCTTGGATTGCAAATTGAGCATATGCCTAATGGTTTACTTGTACATCAAACAACTTATACCGAAAAGATTTTAAAACATTTTTTTTAAAGACAAACTCATTGTTGTTAGATCACTCAATATTGACACTGATCTATTTCATTCCTGCGAAGATCATGAAAATTTTAACAGATCGGAAGTTCTATATTTTAGTGCAATTGAGGTTCTTATGTATCTTATAGATTATACAAGATCTGACATTTCTTTTGCAGTTAATTTGTTGACAAGGTTCAGCTCAGCCCCTACCAAAAGACATTGGAATGGGATCAAACAAATAGTTTGATACCTTCGGGGAACTACTGATTTATAATTATTTTATTCTAACAACTCGAAACAAGATTTGTTTGGTTATACAGATGCAGATTATTTATCCGATCTACATAAAGCTAAATCTCAAACTGGATATGTATTCCTAAATGGAGGCACCGCAATATCATGACGTTCTCAAAACAAACACTTGTTGCAACATCATCAAATCATGCCGAAGTGATTGCATTACATGAAGCTACTCGGGAATGATTTTAGTTAAGATCAATGATACAAATCATTATTGATTCTTGTGGACCAGAACGCTATAAAAGCGTAACAACTATCTATGAAGATAATACAGCTTACATAATACAAATGAAAGAAGAGTATCAAAAATGACAGAACAAAACATAAATGCTGACGAGGCGCTAAAGCTATAAACGGTCTTAACGGTCATAAGTTTGATGGAAAAGAATGGTATATTGGTAAGGCTCAGAAAAAGACTGAAAGGGAATAGGAACTGAAACAACGGTTTGAACAAACCATGAAGGAGACTGTAGACAAATCACGAGGGCCAAACTTGTACATAAAAGATTTAGATGATACAGTTTCAGATGAAAACCTCAGATTTTTCTCATATACTCAAGATATCGTAAAAGACAACCAGATTAAAATGAGATACGTTCAATCAACAACTCTGCTGATCTTTATACCAAAGCACTGCTAACTGCTATTTTCAGAACACACGTTCATAATATTGGCATGAGGCATGTTCAGAAGATGTAACAACTCAGGCGTTGCCTACTTGAGGGGGAGTCAACTTTATGCTGCACTCTTTTTCCCTTAGCTAAAATTTTATCCCAATGAGTTTTCTTTAGCAAGGTTTTTAACGAGGCAGTACTAGTTATTCTCTAATAAAATTGTCATCCAAGGGGGAGTGTTATAAAATATCTAGATTGTGTTATAAAATATCTAGATTGGATGTTAATTTTATTATTATTATATTTCTTGCATAGTAATATTTTATACTATAAATAGACATGTATGGTAACCATTTAAGGTGCACCATTTCTCTTGAAATATTAATATCAATATTTCTTCTCTCCTTCTTCTCTCTTTTTCTCTCTTTGTTCTTATAACCATTAAAGGTAGTTATAAGCCTACTGAATTATAACAAGAGTAAAATTGTCATAATTGGTTATTTTATAGGAGTAGAGATAAGGTTATTTGGAACAATTGACTATCACATCCGTTATAATTTACTATTTGTACGTTTATTTCTGTTTCCTTCTAGAGTCTTTCTAGAGGAGTAATAAAATTTGCATTTGCCATTAAAAAAAAAGAAAGAAAGTAAAATTGCTCCTCTACTTTTGTCCATGTAAAATAAATAATACGACAAGTGAAACAATGAACACTAAATATAGAATAAACAAAAATTATAATTTAATAATGATATTTTTTTCGTACTATGTATTTATTGTATCTGATAAAATAATTGAGAGGGGGATATTATGATAAACAAATAATAGTACTTCGTACTATTTTATCTAGGTACTGTTTAATCGCCTATTAGTGGAATGAGTTGGCGCTTAATGCTGAATAACCCCCAATTATATCCAAAATAACTATTATCTTTTTATAATTCATGTAAATTGTTAATACAATCATTTTACATTATTTAGAGTACTTATTAAATGATTATTATCATTATGAGATATTATAAATATTTGAATGTTTAAGCATACTATTTTATCAAATACACGTTTAAACTAACTTAAACAATTTAGGCATTTAGCTGGTTAATACACTACTAAAATTATATGTTTGTTTTTCTTTAAAAAAATTTTTAACGGCAGTGTCGACATCATTCAGAGAGAACTTAACCATATTCGCGATCATATGTCATCCACACACGTTACAAGGAAACTCAAATCGCAATAACCTTGACAGTATGGTTGAAGGTTGAGAAAACCCCCGAGAAGCTGATTGTTAGCAGTATTAATTAGTTACCGGCTCTAAAATTCGAACTTGCACCTACAAGAAAGAGGACAAACAGCCCGAATCCTCGAATACCACTCAAGCAATACTTCAGTATTACTCCGTATATGTTTATTTATGATTGGAGACGAAGTATAATTTAAATAAAATTACATGTTTGTTTTCGATCGGTGTATAATACCAACACAATGTTTATTATTGGGGACGTTAGGTATGAGATGGTACCTCAAGATGAATGATGCAATTGAAAATAGGACCACAAAAAGGAGACAAATAATGGAGCATTTAAGATTGTGTTAGATACGATACAGCTAAAGTGATATTGAGTTGGGAAACTATATATTTTCTATGTATTAATGCGATGGGCTCTACTCCCACTAATTATCCATATCCATAACTTTATAAAGTCAAAAGTTCAAACCAAATCACCTTAAGAGTTTGGTAAAAAAAAAAAAAAAAAAAATGTAGATTGGCAGGGACACCTTAGCCCTGTGTTGCCTTTGACAACCCATACCGCCCACCCCACAAGGACTAAGTATGCCGGGTAAAACTCCTCCCCCCAATACCCAACAGTTGGCGCAGACCAGAATTGAACCTGCACCCCATATTTGGTAAGGGTATCCAACAGTGAGCCCGGGGATCAAAGGAGGTGGGTACCAACCAAGCTACTGCCCAGTTGGTAAATCACCTTAAGAGTTAAGTTCACTATGAAACAATAACAACAAAATTCAAACTTCTCTAGTCCTAATAAAGAGAAGTCATTTATTCACTCGAAGTCAAAGTTTCAAAATTCGCTATTCGAGAATTAATCAGTTGGGACTTTAGAAAGATTAATCGGTAATTCGAAGATTAATCGGATTGTACTTTATACATTTAAATATTAAAATTTTAAATTGTTTGTGTATATAGTAAAAAACCATATATATAAAAATAAACTTTAACATAATTGTCAAGAATTATTCATTTTGCTCAAAAACTATAAAGTTTTAGTTTAAATTCATGTTAAAATGCAAACCATTTTTGACTTTGGCCGATTTTGATTACGAAATTCGATTTTGACCAATCAATTGACGTTGACCGTTTAATTAAACGGATTTTTGGAAATCGAAACGGACTGCTCTTAAAGATGATTAATCGGGGATTAATCGACGAGTACGCGAGTTTTTTACAACACTGCCAGAGTGAAATACTCCAAGAATAGAAAAAAATTCTCTCTGTGTTTGACGGATAAAGAAATTGTTTTCAAAAGGACGTCCGGTCAATAAGTAAGAATATTTTTTTATAAAAATAAAAAATTATATATAAAATAAAATAAAAAATGAGACGCCATGAAAATGGTAGAATCAAATTTTCATGAATTTTAAATTCTGTCCAGAATTCAATTTAAGATCCAAGCGACAGTTAAGTCGTTAATAAATCGTAAATAAGTTCACTATGAAAGAAGTAGTTAAGTAGCACTTGCGTAGCTTTGAAAGATTGCAATCGATTAAATTTACTTCTAACTAGTTTTTTCCCATAATTTTTTCTTAGTTTTAGTTAACTAATACCATTAAAGTCGTTGACGATAACTAAAAGCTGAGTTTGAGAAAATTAAAAGAACATGAAAAGGAAAAAATTTATACACATGGTTGGTTTGTGTATATTTGAACATTGAAAAATAATAAACGTAGTCTTTAAAACTATGTTTAAAATTATTCATAACAGCTGATAAGAATATTTATCTTTGGAGATTGAACGATTATATCATCATCATTTTTTAATAATATCTTCTTGGCATCTAGGCTAAAATTTAGACAATGAAAATTATTCAAGTGGTCTCTAGTTCGAGTAATAATAGCTGGAACATATCACTTAAATATTAGTTATTGATATTGCTCTAATTATACATGTTTTATCTCGTAATATCTCTCTCACTTCACTCGATTTTTGATGATTATGGAGCCTATTTGATATGCTTATGAGTTAAATGGCAATTTGAGAGCTAAAAGCTTGATTTGGTGTAAAATTGACCAAGTCTTGATCAAAAGTGACAAAGAAAATGGCAAGTGCAGAAATCAGCTCCAAAAACGCTGCTCATCATCTAAGAGCGTCGCTCCTAATGGGCAAAAGCGCCGCACCTCAATGAAAAGCGACGTTCTTATACACGATTTGGCACCATTTTCCACCAGTAGCCAAAAGCGTCGTTCCTTCTAGCCAAAAGCACCGCTCTTGATACAAGAGCGCCGCAATTCACCACAAAAGCGGCGCTCCTGAAGAATACCAAAAGCGCCGCTCCTGAGCCAAAAGCGGCGCTCCTGTCGCTGTTCAACCCAAAATTTTCAACTCTATAAAAGGAAAGAGATTAGGTCATTTTGAGAGACAACTGATAGAGCTGCAATTCCAAGTCCGATTTTCACTTTCAAAACCCTAATTTCATCATCCATTGAAGTTTGAAGGTGAATTGAAGGAAGCGAGCTCAAGTTCCATCATAGTTTTAGCTCTAGATCTTATTTTCTTTCAATCTGGGTTGTAATCTCCACCTTTCTTACTCTATTTTTGTAGTGACCCGTCCTAATCCATCTGGACGAATACATTACATTTGGTTATATCGCGAGGTACTTGACCTCTATATGATACATTTTACAAACATTGCATTCGTTTTTAAAAGACAAACTTTCAATACATCGACAGTTGACGGCTTGCATACTATTTCATAATATATCCAACTATAATTGACTTAGTAATAATCTTGATGAACTCGACGACTCGAATGCAACGTCTTTTGAAATATGTCATGAATGACTCCAAGTAATATCTCTAATATGAGCAAATGCACAGCGGAAGATTTCTTTAATACCTGAGAATAAACATGCTTTCAAGTGTCAATCAAAAGGTTGGTGAGTTCATTAGTTTATCATAATCATTCATTTTCATCATTTTAATAGACCACAAGATCTCATATATTGTCACGCGTAACTCGCGAATTAAAATTCATTCATATGGTGAACACCTGGTAACCGACCTTAACAGGATGCATATTGAATGTCACGACCCTACTTTTTCCGTTATCTTTTTCGTTAATTATTTAACGACCGTTAACTGTTAGTGTGCCACGTCATTTCTAACGACCGTTAACTGTTAGTGTGCCACGTCATTTCTATGACCTATATTATCATTTCTATGACCTATATATTTAACGATATCGGGTTCGGCAAGACACTTTTTCAAGTTAGATACATGGAAGGTAGGATGAACGGAGTTCAATTGAGGCGGAAGATCTAAACGATAAGCAACGGTTCCAATACGCTCCAAGATTTCGAAAGGACCAATATACCGCGGATTTAGCTTCCCGCGTTTCCCAAAACGGATTACACCCTTCCAAGGTGCGACTTTTAACATTACTCGGTCACCGACTTGAAATTCAAGATCGTTGCGTCGTTTGTCGGTATAGCTCTTTTGACGACTTCGGGCCGTCCTAAGCCTATCTCGGATTTGAATGATTTTCTCGGTGGTTTCGTGAATGAGTTCGGGTCCGGTGATTTGCACGTCGCCTACCTCGGCCCAACAAAGAGGTGAACGACATTTGCGGCCATATAGCGCTTCAAAAGGTGCGGCTTTAATACTCGCGTGATAACTATTGTTGTAAGAGAACTCGGCGAGAGGTAAGTGCTTGTCCCAAGCTTTTCCGAAATCAACCACGCAAGCTCGTAACATGTCCTCTAAGGTTTGAATTGTACGTTCGCTTTGTCCATCGGTTTGAGGATGATATGCGGTGCTCATGTCTAAACGCGTTCCCAACGCTTCTTGCAATGTACGCCAAAATCTAGAAACGAAACGGCCATCTCGATCGGAGATAATCGATAATGGTACACCGTGTCGGGCTACGATCTCCTTAATGTAAAGTTGTGCAAGTTTCTCCATTTTGTCCGTTTCTTTCATGGCAAGGAAGTGTGCGGATTTGGTGAGACGGTCAACAATAACCCAAATGGTATCATAACCGCCCGTCGTTTTTGGTAGCTTGGTGATAAAATCCATCGTTATCCTTTCCCACTTCCATTGCGGGATCTCGGGTTGTTGAAGTAGTCCGGACGGTCTTTGGTGTTCGGCTTTGACTTTGGAACATGTCAAACACTTGGAAACATAAGTAGCTACGTCCCTTTTGATGTTCGGCCACCAATATAGTTGTTTAAGGTCGTGGTACATCTTATTGGCACCGGGGTGAATCGAGTATCGTGACTTATGGGCTTCATCTAAAATAAGGCTTCGTAGATCCCCATAACTAGGCACCCAAATTCTTCCGGCGAAATATCGGAGTCCGGTTTCTTTAACTTCGAATCGAGAGGTGAGGACGTTCAAGTGTTCGAGAGAGATGTTTTCATCCTTGAGAGCCTCATCTTGGGCTACCCGAATTTGGCTATTAAGGTTGGTGTGAATGGTGATGTTTAAAGCTCGGACACGGAGAGGCACCGCTCTTTCTTTTCGACTTAAGGCATCGGCTACTACATTTGCCTTCCCGGGATGGTAACGAAGCTCGCAATCGTAATCGTTTAAGGTTTCAATCCACCTTCGTTGTCTCATGTTTAGTTGCTTTTGATCGAAAATGTGTTGAAGGCTTTTGTGATCGGTGAAGATAGTACTCTTGGTTCCATAAAGATAGTGTCTCCACATTTTAAGTGCAAAGACAACGGCTCCGAGTTCGAGATCATGTGTCGTATAGTTTCGTTCATGAATTTTGAGTTGTCGAGAAGCATAAGCAATGACTTTCGTTCGTTGCATCAATACACACCCAAAACCATGTTTTGAGGCATCGCAATATACAACAAAGTCATCATTGCCTTCGGGAAGTGACAAGATAGGAGCGGTGGTTAGCTTCGTTTTCAAGATTTGGAATGCGGATTCATGTTCGGTCGCCCAAATGAATTTCTTTCCCTTGTGAGTCAATGCGGTTAGAGGACGTGCAACCAAAGAGAAATTTTCGATGAATCTACGATAGTACCCGGCGAGACCCAAGAATTGACGAATGTGAGTAGGAGTAGTAGGAGTCTCCCATTTACTAATGGCTTCGATCTTCGTGGGATCGACTTTAATACCTTGGTCACTTACAACATGACCAAGAAATTGAACTTCCTTTAACCAAAATTCACACTTGGAGAATTTGGCATAGAGTTGTTCTTGTCTCAAGAGTTCAAGCACAAGTCGGAGATGTTGTTCGTGCTCTTCTTCATTTTTAGAATAGATCAATATGTCATCGATGAACACAATAACGAATTTATCGAGATACGGTTTGCACACGCGGTTCATAAGATCCATGAACACCGCCGGTGCGTTAGTGAGACCAAATGGCATGACAAGGAATTCATAACTACCATAACGAGTTCGGAAAGCGGTTTTGGAGACATCTTCCCCCTTAACCCTCAATTGATGATAACCCGAGCGGAGATCGATTTTTGAATATACACAAGACCCTTGTAGTTGATCAAAGAGGTCATCGATGCGAGGAAGAGGATATCGGTTCTTAACTGTCAATTTATTTAGTTCACGATAATCAATGCACATTCGTAGGGATCCGTCTTTCTTTTTAACAAACAAAATCGGAGCGCCCCAAGGTGAATGGCTAGGTTGGATAAAACCTCGATCAAGTAGTTCTTGGATTTGACTTTGCAATTCTTGCATTTCAGATGGAGCGAGTCTATATGGTGCACGTGCTACGGGTGCGGCTCCCGGAATAAGATCGATTTGGAATTCAACCGGTCGATGAGGCGGAAGACCCGGCAATTCGTCGGGAAATACATCGGAATAGTCACTAACAATTGGCACATCATCGATGTGCTTCTCATCGGACTCGACTTTCTTAACGTGAGCAAGGATCGCAAAACAACCCTTACGGAGTAGTTTTCTAACTTTAACACACGAAACGAGGTTGAGTCCGGTGCAACTCTTATCGCCATAGACGATCAAAGGTTCACCATTCTCGATAGGAATTCGGATTGCGTTAAGATCACAAAGAATGTGAGATTTCGTTTTGACTAACCAATTCATACCGATTATTACATCAAAGCTTCCTAGTTCCATGGGTATCAAATCAATTTCAAATTCCTTACCCAAAATGTTTATCGTACACCCCCGGTAATATGTGTCGGCACTTAATAGTTTCCCGTTAGCCACTTCAATGGTATAAGTGGTATCTAATGGAAGAGGTGGAGTGCTAAAAGAATGAGTCAAAGTCTTGGATACAAAGCATTTATCGGCACCCGAATCGAATAAGCAAGAGACATAAGAATTGTTGAGAAGAAACGTACCCGTGACTAGTTCAGTGTCATCCCGGGCTTCCTCGGTGTTGATGTTGAAAGCTCGGCCGCGCGTGTTGGGGTTATCTTTCTTCTTTGGGCATGCATTTCTATAATGACCTGTTTGACCACATTCGTAACAAGTGCCCGTCTTTGGTGCATTGGGCCACTTTCGAGCAACGGGAGTGGCACTTTTACAATCGTTGGCCTTATGACCAACTCCTTGGCACCGGTGGCAAATTAACTTGCCACATTCACCAAAGTGATGTTTGTTGCATTTGTTGCAAAGAGGTAGGTTCCCGGCATAACCCCTCTTGCCGTCGGAGGTGTAAGGCTTCTTAGCAAAGTTGTTGTTGCTTGATTGGGAGGGTTCCCACTTTCTTTTGTTGCCGCCCGACTTATCCTCGGCCTTAGGTGCCGGAACTACGATTTCGTCAACCGTTTCAATTAGTTGGCGAGCCATGTTCATAGCGGCTTGATGAGTAGTGGGTTTGGATGACATCACCCATTGTTTGATGCTTTTTGGAAGACCGAGCATGTAGAGCTCAATCCTTTGAGATTCGGGGTTAACAAGATTAGGACACATCAAGGATAGTTCGGCGAAGCGTTGATTATAAGCTTTAAGATCGTTTCCGACCGCTTTCAAAGCTCTTAGTTCTTCCTCAAGCTTTCGGGTTTCTTCGCGCGGAAAATATTCAACAATCATCTTTTCCTTTAGATCGGCCCAAGAGAGGGCATGAGCTTCATCGGTACCCACCGATTGAACATAGGTGTTCCACCATGTTAGAGCAATTCCGGAGAAAGTGTGAGTGGAGTATTTGACCTTGTCTTGGTCCCGACAACCGCTTATGCTAAAGACGGCTTCCGTTTGCTCAAACCATCGGGTGAGCACGACCGGTCCCCCGGTTCCATCAAAAGTGTGAGGTTTGCACCCCATGAAAGCTTTATAGGAGCATCCCTCGTTTGAGTTTCCGGCTCCATTGTTGTTGTTGTTGTTGTTGTGGTTGTTATTATTATTGTTGTTGGATGAGTGACCGGCCATGGCCGCATCTACGGCGGTAGCTATCATCCGTTCGAGAGCTTGTTCGGGAGTTTCATTGCGGCGTATACGACGAGGAGCCATTGCTCCTTCAAGACACAAGAATATCATTGATTAGTATTCTCAATAATACTAACCGTGATATAGAATAAAGATAAAGGGAAGTTTTTCCTCGACTCGCCTTAAATTCTTTATGTCATAATGTCGGAACGTTCATATGAGTCACCGTAATATAATCCCGGAAATTATATTACCCTGATTCATATGTGCATTCGACATCATTTCATATAGTCAAGGTGGCGTGTCAATCAAATTAAACATCGTGAGATTAAGATGAACTAAGAGTAGATATGAGTAGAAGCGTTCGAGTATAAATGCACAAGTAGTCAAGTAATTCCTACTTCAAGTCTATATGCCGGTTGTAGTCTAGACTCACCAATGTACCCTATGACTCGGGGTTGACACTAATGAACTCTAAATCCCTACAACCAACGCTCTGATACCATCTGTAGCGACCCGACCAAATCGTCATTGACGGCGCCGTCTACTTAGGTCCCGTTACGTGGTCATAAGTCTTTAAAACAACGTTTGACCAAAAGATATGTCGCATTCATTTCAAATGTAAAGGTTGTTCAAGTTTACAAGAATAGTTCCACCACAAGTTACGATACAAAGTTTTAAGTACAAATGAAACTTATGCGACACAATTTAAAAGTATCCAAAAGACGCTCCATGTATGCATATATACTCGACATCCAATGCAAGTATCAAAATAATGAGCGGAAGCATGTATCATGTATCGTTCAAGGACCTGAGAAAAACATAGAAATCTGTCAACGAAAACGTTGGTGAAATCATAGGTTTAAGTAAGTAAGTACAAGTGAACCACAAGATTTGCATCAATGAAATAATAGTAATACATTCCAAAAGTTTGTTTCACGAGCACCCAATTATCAATACTTAACATTTCCTTCCATTGAACCCCATCACTTAGTGCTAGAACATACACTGTTTCTCGAAAATATATTTCATTCGTAAACGGTAGCGAACCGTTTGAATGAGGGTTTGTAAAACCCATATGGATCCATACAACATAAGTTCTCGCTTACACCCGGCAAGTGTAACTAATGATAATCGAATTGAGGATTTTGTTCTAAACTCGTATGTAGAATGTTTGTTTTCCTGTACTTGTGTTCACTTAGTAAAAGAAATGTTTATGTTTTCTCATCCCAAATGTAAGTTCAAAAAGAGTAAGAGTGGGACTATGATCTCACCTTGAGTGCACGAGTAGTAAAGTACTTCAACAAGTAAACGTGTGCAAAGAACAATGCTAGTCTTGACCTAAACAATAGGTTGTATCAATAACGGTAAGCACGATAGGTCAAAGATGTTCAATTAGTCCTATGGCTCGTTAAGACTCGATCATAATAGCATGTGAATCAAATTGTCATGTTTCATGCAAGGTACAAGTATAAAAACATGTTAGAACGATTGCACAATTATTTGGTTAAGTTTGATTAAAAGTCAACTTGGTCGGGTCAAAGTCAACGGAAAAGTCAACGGGGTCGGGTTGGGTATCCGACAATTTTTCTAAGTTATATAATCATATATGAGCATGTTGGCCAAGTTTCATGTTAATCGGAGGTCCGTAGCATAGCAAACATTTTTATGTCAAATGACCAAAGCAAACAGCCAGTTTTAGTACAATGGGACGGCGTCCCAAATGGCTAGACGGCGTCCCACAATGAAGGGTGGGACGGCGTCCTGATATCCTAGACGGAGTCTAGGTTCAAAAGGCGGGACGGCGTCCCCAGTATCTGGACGGCGTCCTGATCGGTTTCCAGGCCCTGTTTGCTGTATTCCTCAAATGGACGAACCAAAACACAAACAATCACATTTTATGATCCGCAAACAATTAGAACATGTATTTTATATCATCGGAAAGCTCTTTCGAAAAGGAACGCAACTAAGCACTTTTCATCAAGCAAAAACATCATATACTATAACCGAAATCCTGCCAAGTGATCAATAGAGGTTTATTTTCAAGTTTCAAGTTTATCAATTGCAATTTAAGTTTCGGGAATCCAATTTATACATATGATATGCCGTTTTGAAGGTAATGAAACATGTAATACAACTAAACACTTATCAATAACATTAACAAGCATTCAACGCATCAAAAGTTCGTTTTAAGAGTTGTCAACCCTAACCAAAAGTTCACAAAATCAATAATCGCGTTTATGAAGTTTCTTTAATCAATCTATACATCAAAATGAAGCTAATGATACTAGTAACACTTTTAAAACATGCACATTAACAATCTAATAACATTTGATCATCCAAAATCAAGGATTTAGCAAGTAATTTTCATAATGAACTAGTTACACCAAAAACAACAAATCGAGCATACAAATTACATACACGACATCACAATGAGCCATAGACACTAATTAACATACTTTTAAGTCAAGAACACAAATTTAAAGAAAACTAGTGTTTTAGAAATGTTACCCAAACAAGATGAAGTTGGTACCAAAATGAAGAGGATGAAGAGAGGATCACGAATATGTAATTTATTTTGTTGTAAGCCTCCTAGATCGAATTTAGATGATGATTGAATGAATTTGGTAAATGGGTGTGTTCTTGCTAGAGAGAAAGAGAGAGAGAGAGAGAGAGAGATGGTTGAATGGTGGTGATTGGGGTGGACTAGGTGACCTAGTCAACTAGTTTGCCCCGTGTCAATTTTAGTCCCTCGAGTTTGTAGTCGGGTGCGGAAAATATCTAAACGGAATATTTTAAAACGCGTATTAACGGGAGATGTTATAAACATATAACGGAGTTTAAATTAGTATAACGGAAAAGAAAACGGAAAAAGGCGGGATGTTACACTACGAACCGTTCCTGAATATTTTCCGGATTCTCAATTGTGAGGTCGGGTTCAAAAAATAGATTATCGGAAATTTGAACTGAAGTACTTGGTCGACTGGATGACGATTCTAAAGAAAAATCAACGGCGGTTATATTTTGTTAAATGTCTTAATCTAGTTACAGGTGGTGAACGTACAAAAGGTGATGAACGTCTTGCTCGGTGCATTCACTGAATATCCTATTAGTTTTTAAAAGGAAAGAAAAATTATAATAAGTTATCCAATCAATAGACTTTTCTGATTTTGCCCACGTTTTGAATAGCCAAAAGATGCAGCAGAGGGGCAGGATTCGTTTGGTCTCAATATAATTGAGGACTGTTTGGCTCCAATAACCCGGTCCACGTACAAATCCAACTATTACTACGAACCAGAAAATTTTGATGTCTATTAATTTAACCACTTAAAATAAATTTTCATAATTTTAAGAAATTTAGATAAGAAGTAGAAAAAATTCTAAGTCCTAAAAACTAGAATGGCGAGAAATGAGAAAGAAAAAGAGTTCGTCGAAAAAGGTCGAAAAAGAAAAAATGGTTGAAAAATAAAAGGTGACGGAAAAATAAAAGAAACTTATAAAAACTTAAAAATACTTGACTAACCTAACCTTATTACTACAACTAACTTAAAATTATAATCGCAAATTGAAATTACTAATTGGAATGATAATTGGTACATAGTAAAAGTCGTCTAAAAATATTAAAGCTTACAGGAAAAACTAAATCCCAAATGGAAATAACTTAAAAAGAAACTAAAACTTAAAAAGGCGTCGCAAAATTTTAAAGTACCTAAATCTTAGTCTAAAGAAAAAGCACTTAAGGAATTCTACGGCAAAGCCTAAAAATCTAGGAGTAAAAATCACTATAGCAAAAACTAAGTTTAAAATTAAATATGAGCTAAAAATACAAATATTACGCTAAAAAGTACAATTTATATAAAAATATTATTTTTATATTTTTTATTTAATAAAACTACTAATTTTACAATTTAATAAAACTAATTTAACTAAAGTATATAAATTAAATAAAACTTAAATAAAGTTAATTATAATAATAATAATAATTAGGGTTAATAATAATAATAATTAATAATAATCCGTAATTAATGCTGAATTAGGGCTTCCTGTTCGCGTGTCAGAAAGTCTCCGCGAGTCGCGGTATTTAATGCTTCAAACCCCGCGAGTCGCGGGGTTCAGAATTTCAGATCTGGAGCAGTTTGAAATTTTTACGCGTTTTTTATTTTTTTTTATTTTCTGTTTTCTGTTTTTTCTATAAATAAAAGATATTTAATAAAATTTATATTATTATAAACTAAAATAAAGATAAAGAAACTTATAAAACTTAAATATTTAACAAAATCTTAAAAATACTTATATTTTTATTTTTCTTTTTATATTTTTGAATAATTAAAACGTATTTTTATAAAAACGAATTTTAATAAAAGTTAACTAAAAATCTTTTTTTTTTCTATATTATATTAGCGTTGCGCTTCCGGCGTTTAAGAGTGTCCCCGGCAGCGGCGCCAAAAAATACTTGATGTTATGCGAGGTGTATATAAAATAGTTATTAATTTTAGCAGAAAACACTATTAAATACGATACAATTTTACACAAGATATTTATTTATTTATAGAATGGATATACTTAAACCTTGCTACAACACTTATAGGCAGTGTACCTAATCGTAAAGTAGTGTAGTTTTTAGTAAGTCCGGTTCGTTCCACAGGGAAATCTTTAAACAAAGCGTAACGCTATATTAGTTTACTTTTATAAAAATACAAACATATATATAAGTAATATTATTATTATAAATGGGGGTTTTTACCGTTTAATGACCGGTTTGTCGATTTTAAGACTTTAGTCGCAGTTAAAACCTATTGTAAAATATAAAATAAATACAAGACTTAAATTAAAGCGTAAAGTAAATAACGATAATGAAATTGCGAATAATAAAAGTGCGATAAAATAAACTTGCGATAATTAAAAAGTACGATAATTAAAAGTGCGATTAAATAACAATAAATAAAAGTGCGATAATTAGAAGTGCAATTAAATATAAAATAAAGGAAATTAAATGTAAGACCCGAATATTTATCTTGCTTGTTTGTGTATTAAGACGTTCGAGATTGGGTTTCGCGGATTATTTATATAAAGTTTAAAATGAAAAAGAATCTGTTTCAGAGAGGTCGCGCGCCGCGCGGGGTAGGGGCGCGCCGCGCCGTTTGCTGCTGACAGAATCCCTTGTTTTTTTAATTGGTTTAAATGAAGGGCAAATGGGTAATTTCACTTGAGGCCGGATTTGTGAGGCATATGAGCTGGTTTGGATCAGTTTTGGATCACTTTCACATCCACTCATCATCTTCATCCATTTTTAGAGAGAGAGTAAGAGTTTAGAGAGTGATTGGAGGTTTTGGTAAGGAAGAAGCTCGAATCGTTCAAAGTCTCGGGTTTTAAAGTTGTTCCTTTCGTTCTCGGCTACACGGTGATAGTATTGGTAAGCTCAAACTCCGAATTTCAATTATTTAATTTGATATTCAAATTAGGGTTTTGAGTTAATTAGTTGTAAAACCCTTTTATGTGATGAAATGGGTTTAGTGAAGCTAGTAATTGGGTTTGTTGTTAATTGTTGGTGGATTTTGAGTTGGCGAACTAATTGGCCATGTTTAGAACTTTAATTTGAGTTAATCACTTAAGTAGGTGATTATGGAAGTGTTGAAACCCATTTAGGGTAATTTGGTTGACTAGTTGTGACTTTGGGTCAAATTAGGGTTTGGTGGTGATTATGACCCATTTGGCGATTTAATGAGGTTTGTAAACTTAAAATGGATTAAGTTGAAGTATTAAACCAAGTTAAATGTGTTTTGGTGTCAAAACTTGTAAAGGATGAGATTTTGACCTTTATGGGTCAAAATTAGGGTTTAAGTGTCAAAATGGGTATGACACGTGTTTGGCACTTGTGTTCGGGTTTAATTGGCATATTAGGACCATTCTCACTTGTGTTAGTGATTATTGGTTAGTTTGGGTACGGTTTGTGCTTGGAAGTGCATTTGGGTCGAAATGGCACTAAGTGACGAATTGGGTTAATTTGTGAATCCAATCTAATTGTGTTGTGGTATTTGTGATAATGGAATAGGTATTTTCCATCGGCGAGTTGCGGTTTACTTGGAAGCTTTCTTCAAGACTTCAAGGTGAGTGATAATATCCTATATGCATATGTATGTGTAGGATGGGTGCGGGTCGGGTGAAGTGATTCTCGGTTATAGAGCTCACTTCACATATAGGTGGATTTGAAGGACTTGTGTATGAGTCCAATTGGCACGTTTGTGCGTCTTGGTTGACCATCTTTGGCGAAGTACACGTTTGTGTGCACGTTATCACACTTGGTTGTGATTTGGTTGTTATAACCCTAATGGCGAAGGGTTGATATGGTTGTGTGGTGGATTTTATAATCCCGTGACCGTGGGTTTTAGTATTGTGAAATGAATCTCGGGTAGTGCGGATTCATGGTGACTCGGGTTGTTCGGTCACCTTATTTGAGGTAGTGAATCTCGGGTAGTGCGGATTCACGATGACTCGGGTTGTTCGGTCATCTTATGGTTGAGAAGTGAATTTCGGGTTGTGCGAATTCACAAGGCTCGGGTTGTTCGGCCAATGTTCGTGTGATTGAGGTTAAGGGGTTAACCTTGTGCATTATTATTATTGTTTATATATTAATGTGTTGTTGTGTTGTAGCTAACCCTCCGGGTGTAGCTATTTGGCGATGTTCACTTTGTCGTTGGTGGACTCTTATTTGTGTTATATCATTAGCTCGTTGCTTAGATCGTACGGTATGCTTAGTGTAGATGCTTTATACTTGGATGCTTCGGTATGCGGTATTTGTCTTGTGTGGCGTATTCATTTTATACATATATATGTATGTAGTATGTTATCATTCACTAAGCATTAGCTTACCCTCTCGTTGTTGACTCTTTTTATAGATCGCATGCGGATATGGTGGCTCGGGTAAGCGCGAGGACTAGAAGACGTGCATAGTTGCTTTAGAGGCTTGCTTTTGGATTGTTTAGGATTGGGTAGTGTATCCCCAATCTCCATGCTCGGCCTTGTTTCGTATTAAGAGTCTTATGGTCAAAAATTGTATTTTGATACTTAAAGGGTAATTTGGGTCGATGTGGGCCCCGCTTCGTAAACTTAATCTTATTAATTAAACGTGCTAGTTTTATATATATGAATTTATGGTTAAAAGCGTTTTGGCTAAAAATGTCGGGAACTAGTCAAACATTTTCGTTAAATTGACTTCCGGGGACAGCGGGCTGTCCAGGTGGTTTGGCGC
The DNA here is from genome assembly GCF_046630445.1 of Rutidosis leptorrhynchoides. NCBI lineage: Eukaryota > Viridiplantae > Streptophyta > Magnoliopsida > Asterales > Asteraceae > Rutidosis > Rutidosis leptorrhynchoides. The sequence continues at coordinate 19,458,340 of NC_092338.1, forward strand.
GCCGCGCACCCACCTGGCGCGCCGCGCAAATGAACTGCACCAGAAATTTTTTTTATGTTGTGAAATTTAACGGGAATTGTCGTGGTTTGGTTTGGGTTGTTACAAGTGGTATCAGAGCATGGTCTAAGGGATTTAGGTGACTTGAGATAGGTGCCTAGACTTAGACTTTTGTGTGTGCTTAATTTGTTGCGGGACTTGTAAGATTACGGGTCGGAATGGGTTTAGTTAGTGCCTTGTTTATAGGTTGACTAACGTTTATATTAGTAATGCGGATATTATTAATATGCTCTTGTGTTGTGATAGTAAATTCACGCGTGTGTTTGTACCGCGTAGAATTTTGGATGTGTTTGTTTATATCATCGAGCGAGGCGGTCGTTGTACTAACAAGTCGATGCGGCGTGTGTGCGTAATAAGAACTTGCAGACCTTATTACGGGTGCAAATCGTGTCTAACAAGTGATGTACGACGAGTGTTTAGCAAGATGGGGTGGTGTTGTGCGTGTCGTTTTATACGTGCGTGGACTAATCGTTTTGCATTCTTTAGAATGACGACGCGAAACGAGACCGAGACGAATGACACGGAATTTAACGCTAGAGTTACGGCCGCCGTTGCGGAGCAAATGAGAGCGTTTCGAGAAGAAATGGATGGGAAGTATTCCGAATTCCAAAATAGGGGTGAAATGGAGCGTTGTCTTAAGAGCTTCATGAGGACTAGACCCCCGATGTATGATGGGAAACCGGATCCTTTGGTGAGTACGACTTGGGTTTCGGATGTCGAAGGGTGTTTTCGTACTATGGAATGCCCTCCCGAGAAAAAGACGAGACTCGCTACTAGTTTGTTGCGGGGTAGGGCGAAGGATTGGTTGGATGGCAAGATTGATCTTGTCGGTGGTGAAACGTTTATGACGTTATCGTGGGGCGAATTTAAGGAGGAATTCTTCGAGGAGTTCCGAACTTCAGCCGATTTATCGGAATTGCGTTGTGAGTTGCGAAATTTGCAACAGGGTTCTATGGACTTGAATACTTTAAAGACGACTTTTATGTCGAAGGCTCGTTTTTGCCCGGAATATTTGGGGAACGATCGTTTGTTGATGGAGGATTTCTATCGAACTTTGAGCGATGACTTGAAAAGCAAAATTAGCCGGGGTTACGCGAAGTCGTTTGCGGAGTTATTTGCGGTGGCTAGAGGTTTCGAGTCTTATACGCGATCGAAAAAGGGCGAACCTTCAAGTGAGGGAAGGGTTGTTTCTTATGGTGCTCCGAGTAAGAGGACTAAGGGTCCGAGTGCGAGTACGAGTAAAGTGGTAAAGGGTGCGGTGGAATCTCGTGCGCCTAGATGTTTCAATTGTGGCGTTAGGGGTCACAAGTTGTGGGAATGCACGATGCCGAGAAGTGAAGGCGGAATGTGCTACTATTGTCATAAAGAGGGACATCGCAAGCCGGATTGTCCCGAGTTGGCGGCGGCGAATGCCGCAAGGAGACGTTGAGGTACGTTTCGTTTTGATAAATATGTCTTTGAATATTTATTTATGTGGCGTTTAGGTTCGGATTTGTTAGATGCATTGTGTTGTGCATGTTATTGTTAAGGGTGACGTTCCTAATGGAAGTACCTTGTGACGATGTTTGATTTTTGGACGAAGGGCGTAAGACTTGGTGTAACCAAGCATTCCTTAGTATTTGGGGAATGTTACTACCAAGCCACGGAAATGGTTTTAGTGTTCGATTGTTTAGCGCGTGTTCGCTTTTGGTGTTGAAGTGATGAACCATGAGGTTCGTCGGGTGATTGGAACCTTTGAGGCCGAGTGTTTAAAATCTCGATGTGTGTTGGTAATGGAGTCTTTATGACGCGACATTAGGTGCCTCTTTTATACCTACTAGCGTGGTGTCGACTCCGATTGTGTTGTGGTTACATTGTACTTAGGGTACCGGGAGAAACCCGTAGGTACATGAGTGACTAGGTGAAACTTGACAAACTAAAGCAATTGGATAATTGCGAGGGTATGGTTTGTGTAATCGTGGTACACTTTTCGTTCGAAGTGTTTAAGGATTGATTGAAATCCTTCGTGTGCTCAAGGTTAGAGCAAGGTGTGGTGATGGGTCGTGTGTACCCAATTGTTGGTAAAGTCTACCTTTGGTAGCATCGTACGGGTGTACGAGTTGTGATATAGGAACGTGTTTCCAAATGGGGGAGTCGCACTCCTGCGCGAGGAAAGTGTTAGTGTGATATTTCGGATGATGATTTTGGTAGATCTGGAATTTTTACCGAGACCTAGTTTTGGGTCGATTCGTGGTAGAGTGCGATTTCGGATAAATTGTACTTATGGTTTGGATTGGAATCCCACCGAGGCGGTAATGTGGTAAATCTCGTTGAGAGATAATGGACGTGTTTGGTGAGCAAGGTGAAATCCTTCGGTTAAGGAAGGTGTGTGTCGGGTTCTCTTTTGGAGAATTCTTGTTCGGTACCTATGTTTGATATAGGTGGTTCTTGCTCGATTATGGTATGTAATTGATGAAGCATGACCTTCGGGGTCCGCTGACTTCATCGTGGTATTGATGATTAATGAAGCATGACTTTCGGGGTCCGCTGACTTCATTATAGTATGGTTGCGTGATGGAGCATGATCTTTAGGGTCCGCTGACTTCATCATGGGAGTACGTGATTGATGGAGCATGACCTTTAGGGTCCGCTGACTTCGTCATGAGCGTGGTGTTGAGATCGGTGAAGCATGATCTTCGGGTCCGCTGACTTCATCCGGTATCGAGATCGGTGAAGCATGATCTTCGGGTCCGCTGACTTCATCCGATATTGAGATTGGTGGAGCATGACCTTCGGGGTCCGCTGACTTCATCAAGAGGGTTGTGTTGTGGGACGTGAATATCGGGTTGTTCGTATTCACAATATTTCGGGTAGTACGAATGTCCCTGTTGGTTGGGCTCATAGTTTGAGGTAGTGAATGTCGGGTAGTTCGGATTCACTAAGGTTCGGGTTGTATGGCCATCCTCGGTTATACTATGTGGCGGTAGTAGTGAATATCGGTTTGCGCGTATTCACGATGACTCGGGTTTTGCGGTCATGTCGTTGTGAGATATATGGATTGGGTTGGTGGATTTCGGGTTGTGCGAATTCACTAAGGTTCGGGTTGTTTCGACCATCCTCCATATGTGTTTTGGCTCGGGTTGTTTCGGCCATGTTGAGTTGTAATCTATTGGTTGTTTGATACACCAATGGTGGGGTCGTGAGGACCATGTTGTGGGAACTATCGGTCGTTTTATGCGTCGATGGTGGGGTCGTGAGGACCATGTGGTATGATTAGTGGTGCGATAGCCGTATTTCGCTCACATGTTTGTTACTGGTGTGACGATAGATGATTTCGTACCCCTTGGGATTTGCGTTCCCATAGCCGTTTTGGGCGCTATCGGTTTCTAACCGTTGGATTGTATTGTTACGGTAGTTGCGTATTGGTCGTATTGCGCACTACAAGGGATGTTTAATGATTAGGTGATATCCGTAAGGATTCGTTTGGTTCGGTTTCATCGTTTCGGGTTGTTGACCTTAGGTTGAGACTTGGCTGTTTTTAGCGTTGTACTCGGTAAGTGTGCGCTAAGGGATCGATATCTTGGTACGAGATTGGTTGAGTTTTCCCGATGTTGGGGAATGAGCATGGTTTTAGTGCTCGGATAGTGATTTGAATAAATCGCGGGTGACGATTTAGTTGTGGAAGGCGATTCGTTGGGAAGGAATTGCTTAGGAAAGTCGGATTGGGACTTATGTCGAGGACCGTAGGGTGAGGTTCACTTGGTTAAGTGATGAGGATCACGAGGACGTGATCGAGTTTAAGTGGGGGAGAGTTGTAAGACCCGAATATTTATCTTGCTTGTTTGTGTATTAAGACGTTCGAGATTGGGTTTCGCGGATTATTTATATAAAGTTTAAAATGAAAAAGAATCTGTTTCAGAGAGGTCGCGCGCCGCGCGGGGTAGGGGCGCGCCGCGCCGTTTGCTGCTGACAGAATCCCTTGTTTTTTTAATTGGTTTAAATGAAGGGCAAATGGGTAATTTCACTTGAGGCCGGATTTGTGAGGCATATGAGCTGGTTTGGATCAGTTTTGGATCACTTTCACATCCACTCATCATCTTCATCCATTTTTAGAGAGAGAGTAAGAGTTTAGAGAGAGATTGGAGGTTTTGGTAAGGAAGAAGCTCGAATCGTTCAAAGTCTCGGGTTTTAAAGTTGTTCCTTTCGTTCTCGGCTACACGGTGATAGTATTGGTAAGCTCAAACTCCGAATTTCAATTATTTAATTTGATATTCAAATTAGGGTTTTGAGTTAATTAGTTGTAAAACCCTTTTATGTGATGAAATGGGTTTAGTGAAGCTAGTAATCGGGTTTGTTGTTAATTGTTGGTGGATTTTGAGTTGGCGAACTAATTGGCCATGTTTAGAACTTTAATTTGAGTTAATCACTTAAGTAGGTGATTATGGAAGTGTTGAAACCCATTTAGGGTAATTTGGTTGACTAGTTGTGACTTTGGGTCAAATTAGGGTTTGGTGGTGATTATGACCCATTTGGCGATTTAATGAGGTTTGTAAACTTAAAATGGATTAAGTTGAAGTATTAAACCAAGTTAAATGTGTTTTGGTGTCAAAACTTGTAAAGGATGAGATTTTGACCTTTATGGGTCAAAATTAGGGTTTAAGTGTCAAAATGGGTATGACACATGTTTGGCACTTGTGTTCGGGTTTAATTGGCATATTAGGACCATTCTCACTTGTGTTAGTGATTATTGGTTAGTTTGGGTACGGTTTGTGCTTGGAAGTGCATTTGGGTCGAAATGGCACTAAGTGACGAATTGGGTTAATTTGTGAATCCAATCTAATTGTGTTGTGGTATTTGTGATAATGGAATAGGTATTTTCCATCGGCGAGTTGCGGTTTACTTGGAAGCTTTCTTCAAGACTTCAAGGTGAGTGATAATATCCTATATGCATATGTATGTGTAGGATGGGTGCGGGTCGGGTGAAGTGATTCTCGGTTATAGAGCTCACTTCACATATAGGTGGATTTGAAGGACTTGTGTATGAGTCCAATTGGCACGTTTGTGCATCTTGGTTGACCATCTTTGGCGAAGTACACGTTTGTGTGCACGTTATCACACTTGGTTGTGATTTGGTTGTTATAACCCTAATGGCGAAGGGTTGATATGGTTGTGTGGTGGATTTTATAATCCCGTGACCGTGGGTTTTAGTATTGTGAAATGAATCTCGGGTAGTGCGGATTCATGGTGACTCGGGTTGTTCGGTCACCTTATTTGAGGTAGTGAATCTCGGGTAGTGCGGATTCACGATGACTCGGGTTGTTCGGTCATCTTATGGTTGAGAAGTGAATTTCGGGTTGTGCGAATTCACAAGGCTCGGGTTGTTCGGCCAATGTTCGTGTGATTGAGGTTAAGGGGTTAACCTTGTGCATTATTATTATTGTTTATATATTAATGTGTTGTTGTGTTGTAGCTAACCCTCCGGGTGTAGCTATTTGGCGATGTTCACTTTGTCGTTGGTGGACTCTTATTTGTGTTGTATCATTAGCTCGTTGCTTAGATCGTACGGTATGCTTAGTGTAGATGCTTTATACTTGGATGCTTCGGTATGCGGTATTTGTCTTGTGTGGCGTATTCATTTTATACATATATATGTATGTAGTATGTTATCATTCACTAAGCATTAGCTTACCCTCTCGTTGTTGACTCTTTTTATAGATCGCATGCGGATATGGTGGCTCGGGTAAGCGCGAGGACTAGAAGACGTGCATAGTTGCTTTAGAGGCTTGCTTTTGGATTGTTTAGGATTGGGTAGCGTATCCCCAATCTCCATGCTCGGCCTTGTTTCGTATTAAGAGTCTTATGGTCAAAAATTGTATTTTGATACTTAAAGGGTAATTTGGGTCGATGTGGGCCCCGCTTCGTAAACTTAATCTTATTAATTAAACGTGCTAGTTTTATATATATGAATTTATGGTTAAAAGCATTTTGGCTAAAAATGTCGGGAACTAGTCAAACATTTTCGTTAAATTGACTTCCGGGGATAGCGGGCTGTCCAGGTGGTTTGGCGCGCCGCGCACCCACCTGGCGCGCCGCGCAAATGAACTGCACCAGAAATTTTTTTTATGTTGTGAAATTTAACGGGAATTGTCGTGGTTTGGTTTGGGTTGTTACATTAAATATGAAATAAAAGAATTATGCTTATTTAAACTTCCGTAATCATGATGTTTGACGTGTTGATTTTAGTTTTATGCCCCATGGGTTAATTGTCCTTTGTCCTGGATTATTTAATATGTCCGTCTGGTTTTTGTCCATAACAGTCCATCAGTCATAAATATAAAGTGCGAGTGTCCTTGTCAAATTATTATTATACCCGAAGTTAAATATTCCAACTAATTGGGGATTCGAATTGTAACAAGGTTTTAATACTTTGTTTAATGAATACACCAGGTTATCGACTGCGTGTAAACCAAGGTTTTACTACTTTGTTAACAATTACACCAATTACCCTTGAATGTAATTTCACCCCTGTTTTAATTATTCTAGTGGCTATTAATCCATTCCCGTGTCCGGTTAAATGAACGATTATTCGTACATATAAATACCCCGCCCATCGTGTCCGATCGAGTGTATATGGTAATTTATAGGGACGCCCAATTGTAAATCTTTATATTAACATTAACAAACTTTCATTTAGTTAAACAAATATAAAGCCCATTAATAGCCCATAATCTAATTTCCACAAGTGTCGTTCTTTTGTCCAAACCCCAATTATGGTACAAAGCCCAATTACCCAATTTTAGTAATTAGCCCAACATCATGATTACTTCGTTTTAAATAAGCATAATAATAACTTAGCTACGAGACATTAATATAAAAAGGTTGAACATAACTTACAATGATTAAAAATAGCGTAGCGTTACACGGACAGAATTTCGACTTACACCCTTACAACATTTGCTAACATACCCTTATTATTATAATTATAATTAAAATTAAAATATAAATTATAAATTATATATATATATATATATCGTATATATGAGAGAAGAGAGAAAAAGATTTGAAAAATGATCAGAATTCGGTTTGCTTTATAGGCAGAGAGGATTTTTGGGGCTCCGCGACTCGCGGTAAAATCCTCTTCAAACTCCGCGAGTCGCGGAGAATGAATTTACAGCTCACACCCTTGGAGTCTTTCTCTGCCGACGGTTTTATAATATATATATAATATATATATATAATTAATATAATTAATTATATATTATATTATATTTATATACATAGTTAACTTGTAATTTTTAGTCCGTTGCGTCGAGCGTTAAGAGTTGACTCTGGTCCCGGTTCCGGATTTTCGAACGTCCTTGCGTACAATTTTATATTTTGTACTTTGCGTTTTGAATCTTGTACTCTTGTAATTTCGAGACGTTTCTTATCAATAATTGGAACCTTTTTGATTGTCTTTTGTACTTTTGAGCTTTTTGGTCGTTTGCGTCTTCAATTCGTCGAATCTGTCTTTTGTCTTCACCTTTTATTATTTAAACGAATATCACTTGTAAATAGAACAATTGCAACTAAAAGCTTGTCTTTCTTGAGGAATAATGCTATGAAATATATGTTCGTTTTTAGCATTATCAAATATTCCCACACTTGAGCGTTGCTTGTCCTCAAGCAATATTGTCTTGAAATACTAGAATCACTTCTTTATTCTTCACACTTTGTACATCAGTGATTTCTCTACGGCGGTATAAACAATGGTAGTAACGATATGGTTTACAGTCCCACATGACTATAAAAATTTAGATCCATTAAGGAAATTGGATCTTTATGAAAACATTTGATCTTTTGAAAATTCAAGCTAGATTTTACCCTAGACAAGTTTTCTGATTTGATCCATCATTGGTGTTGCAAAATATATCTGTGGATCAATATTTTGGCTAAAACTTTTAGGCTCGTGTAATCCACTGCTATCCCGGTATCGGAAAGCACACATCCAGTTTACTTGTTCCGTATATTACCTTTCGGCAAACTACCGTCCGGTTGTAAAGGAAAGCGATGAACAAGAAACTGTTAAGGCAATGTCCCGTGACATGCAGATGATTATGGTCTTTTAACGTGTCGGACGCAATTACTATCCTTGGTAGGAGCAATAGTAAAGCTCACCCTTATAATTTTTCGGTATGGCACAAGGTCCTGTCTTTGACCATGCTATGCAACCACCGTTCTTACGATTGACACCCGATTTAGTTCAGGTGACCTAATGAATTCCAGGTGAATTCCTAGGATTTTACGTTCAATGGTAATGAACGCATTGAAAATAGGGTTTTCAGAAAACAAATCGGTTTATAATTTTGATCAAAATATTTTCTCGTTCAAGCTCGAGTTTAGATATCATTGAATTCCATGAGTTTGAATTCTCAATCTTTAAGGTCAATCTCTAGGATTGAGTAATATCAGTCTTAAAAGCTGATTTTTAATCTTTAAGGAGATTATCCTTTCTGGGGATCTGATTCATTAGTCTTATCCAGCTAATTTGCATGGTGCCCCCCCATTATGCGAGATAAATCCTTCTCATGGTTAGGATAAATCTGACCACTTGGCGACCCTGTTTTATGCTGAGGTCCGTGGATTTCCTGCTGATTTTAGTGATGACTTTTCTAGATTTTTCGTCAACCTACAGCTGGTCTGGACGACAACTTCATGATCTAAATTAAGAAGCGCGTGTCTTTTTCGGAAGACTTTACTTCCTTTTAATGATGGAATTGATTCATCGTGTAGATCCATCTCTTCTTTTCTTTCATCGGGTAAAACAGTTTAGTTTAGTTCAAAGCAAAAGTATTTTCAGTTATTTGTTACAGATATATGTGACATATGTTAAGATAACTTGGTAAATTTTCCCACACTTGGCTTTTATTTTCCTTTTTATCGTCCTCTATTCCATTTTAAATGAATTTTAACATTTTAGTTTGTTTCTCAATTTATGTCCTTTCCGAGGTAACAATAATTTCGGTGTTAAAACCTAGTTTTATCGTTCATAAATATGTATAAACATGATTTTGAGTTCATTTAATTGAAAATTTTTTTCATTAAAATTTTTACTAGAATTGGGTAGTTAGTATATAAGACTAGGGCTGTTCTTTATTATCAGAGAGCACTAGATTCTAATACAACTACTGCTTTACTAGTATTTTTAATGGTAACCAAGTGTTTAAGATAAAAATTTTTAAAATCCGAAAGAATTTAACCCCTTCCCACACTTAAGATCTTGCAATGCCCTCATTTGCAAGAAATCAGTAACAATTTAAATTATTGAGGGTGATTAGTGTGAAAATGATTAAATTTTACCAAAGTTTCCAAATATATTGGCGTTTGTTTGCTGAATGATAAATGGTGCACATCATTTGTTCATTCCGTCTTGTTGTTATTTCACATATATTTTGCATCTTGTCGTCAAAATTAGTTGCTTTTGCTGAACTTAATGCCAGTCTTTGAAAATGCGTTGTTTTACCCTGTTGTGTACATAAGATAAACTTGCAAACATATATACATATTTTTGAAGTTTGGTATATTACCCCACGTTCAAAAATTATTAAAATCTAAGAATAAAAGTTAGATAATTATAAAAATGATTACAATATTAACAAAAGTATTAAACGTATCAATAATTACAAATTACAAAATAAAAAATAAAAAAATAATAATAAGTAAACTAAAGATGATATTGGTACCAATAGGGGTTCCAGGCATAACCATATGTGCTATAGAATGCTTCGGCAGGGTCATACGTAGGATATGGTGGCTGCATCTCTATAGACCAAGGAGGGAAGATGGGTTTCGGTGTAGGAATATAGTTTCTACCTATATGTTGGCAATGAGCTATGATTTGGTTCTGATGAACTTGCCAATCTTCAAATGCTCTCTGTCTAGCATTTTCGTATTCCTGAGAAGCTATAAACCTATGCATTTCTTGCATCTCATTCCCCCCTCCTACATTACCTTGCTGCTGGTTTCTCTCCACCTGTGGATGTCTACCATGGTATCGTACTGCGGCGTTATTTCGCCTCTTCAAAACTTTCGCACCATGGTATACATTTAAACCTATAGTATCGCGGGGTTCCGGATCTTCTAGTAATAATCCCCCCCGACTTATATCCACACCGAGATATTCACCAATCAAAGTAATAAAAATACCACCTCCTATTATACTATGTGGTCGCATCCCCCGAACCATAGCTGATAAATAATAACCCACACAATATGGTATACTTACAGCGCTTTGTGGGTCTCGAATACACATATGGTAAAACAAATCCTGTTCATTTACTTTTTCTTTGTTCTTACCCCTTTGTGTAATCGAATTAGCTAAAAACCTATGTATCACTCTTAATTCGGCTCTATCTATATCCAAATAAGAGTAATTTCCCCCTTTGAAACGGTGATGGCTTGTCATTTGACTCCACACACCGTGTGTATCAAAATTCTCATCTATCTTTCTACCGTTTAGTATCAATCCTCTACAATCGGCAGACGCTAACTCCTCAGGCGTATATATACGTAAAGCCTGAGCCATGTCCAGTAAAGACATGTGGCGCATCGAACCGCCTAACAAAAATCTAATAAAAGAACGATCGATTAAACTAGCTACCCGATCATTCAACTCTATACTACATAACAATTCTTCACACCATACTTTATATACAGGTCTACGTATGGTGAATAAATGTACCCAGTCATTAAAAGAAGAATTACCATACCTCTGTACAAGTAATTCCCTAATTGGCCCGGCCAATTCTACAGCTTCTAAGGGTCCCCATTCTATGACCCTCGGTACCTCAACAACCTTGGAATGAAGAGTATGCAAACCCCGTTGATATTTTGGATAATCTATCCAAAGTCTGTCAAATCTCAGGTTCGGGTGCAACTCTTCCAAGTGCATATCAGAAAAGGTCATGACTGGATGAGGTATATCCTGCTTGTAGTAGTTATCCACCTCCTGTTGTTCCAAATTCTCAGCAGGAGCATTGCGGGCTTGGGATGAAGATTCACCCCTTTCATTCTGCAAAACACATCAAACACAATTTTTGTGCATCCAAATATGCATTAGTGTCAGCAAAATCATCAATCAAAATAATTACAATGACATTATCAATTTATATCAAACTTAAACTTATTTTCATATTTTTATCAAATCTACACTTTTTCAAATAAGCATATACGAAAATTTTCGCCAAGTTCATAAGCATTCAACTCAAATAACATGTCAAAATAATCATTACTAGCAATTAAACAAGTCTCAAATGGCATTATCTTTCAAAAATCAAGTTCATGAATTTTAGACTTGAAAAAGTCCACTTTAATTCTCAAAATCATGTTTAGGCTCAAAGTTTGGATCATTTAACTACCTAGACATGTTACACTACTCAATTTAGCAACAATTCATGACAAAAATCGGCCATAACCTGTTTATATCAAAAAGCCCCAAATTGCTCAAGAACACAAACCCTAGATTACTCAAAATTTGAAGTTTAAGGCTTCTAATCATGTTAAACAGCATCAATCTAGGTTATACAAGCATAATACATAAACAATTTAAGCTTAATTACACTAAAAAGCATCAAAATCAAATTGGGGAAAAATTTGCTCAAGAACACCAAATTTCGGATTAAATGTTGTTTAGGTGTAGAAATTTACCGTTTTTCTTGAGTAATTCTTAGATAGCATCCTTCTCAACATGATTTTAGCAAAAGATTTGGTGATTAACGGTTAAAAATTGTGATTTTTGGGGTGTTTTTGGGTGGTTTTTCGGAGTTTTTTCGCAGCAGTTTTTGAGTTTGTGGAGTGTGAAACTGAGCTGTTGCAGCTCTTATTTTTTTTTCTGTAATCCGACTCCTCCGCGAGTCGCGTGGATTTACCCTCCAAACTCCGCGAGTCGCGGAGTTTGGTATTTTTTTTTTTTTATAATCATTAACTTATTAAAACAATTAAGTAATTAATTTTAAAATTTTGTTTCCCTTGTTATTTAGGACGAGGTCGTTTCGGATCGATGTCCTAGTCCGTCCTTCGACAAAATTTTAAAATTTGTCTTTTTGTAGCGATTGTTTTAAAAGCTAAGATTTTTGGGTTTTTTCAATGTTTTTGGCATACTTTAATTCAATAAGATTAAAAATAATGATAATAAAAGTTCTCGTCCCTCCCTCGGGTAAAGCAATTTCGGTTCAAAGACCTAGTCTTCAACTTACGACGAATTTTAAAAATCATATTCTTAACTTAATGAGATAAAGTAAATTTTTGTTTTTAAATTCACACAACTTAAATATAAAATTCAAAATTATTATTAAAAATTCACACCAAACTTAAAATTTAAAATGCATAAAATTAAGAATTTATATTTTAAAAATTAAAAGTTCACACCAAACTTAATTTAAAAATTCAAAAATTCATATCAAACTTATATTAATTTTTCAAATATTTACAATTTTAAATATATTGTTTTTACAAAATTTACAATATTAATTTAAGATTTAAATATTAATTTTAAAAACATGGTAAAAATAAATTTAAAAATCTTTTTTTTGTCTTTTTATCCCACTTTAATCAATCAAATATTATCAAAAATATGCGCCCCTCTTTTCGGTAAAGTAATTTTGGTTCCAAGACCTAATTTAACTCATGACGAATTTTTGAAATATTTTGGGTTGATTGTTTAAAGATATTTATACCTTAAGAATAAACGTTAAATTTCGCAGTGATGTAATAAATTTTTTGAATGATATCAATAATTTCGGTCGCCAAACCTAATTTTATTCAATACCAATTTAATACTTTTTAGCGAACAAATTAGCGTTTATTATCAAAAGGTTAAAAATAAAAATAAAAATAAAAACTGTACAGACATACCTGTGAAATAGATTTCTTAGTTATATGATCTATCCCATTCATAAGATAGTCGGTTTAATTGGTTTTCCATGGCTACATAGGCGCAACCTCGAGCATTCAGTCTCTTTTCTTCTAAACATATGAACGGTCCGTCTCTGCATAAAGTAACAAATTCGGTATTTGAATAGGTTTGATTATTTGAACATTTACCTCCATGTGACCATTTTCCGCATTTGTGACATCTTTCTAGGTGTCGTGCTCTTCTTTTCGCTGCGGATTTTGATTTTCCTTTACCAAATTGTAACTTATTATCTTCGCATCTGGATTCTTTTCTAACTCCGTCCATTCTTTCTCTGATTACTGATACTATTTCACTCGGTAGTTTGTCATTATTTCTTTTAGTGATCAAAGCGTGTAGCATTAGACCATGGTTTAATTCACAGGCAGTCTTCATTTTGTAAAAACCTAAAAAAATAAAAATTCAGAATGGGGGGAGAAGACTAGTTCTTTAGGGTCTGCTAGGGAAAGACCATTCGGGTTCCATTTTCGAGAACTACACGAAAACAGACAATCTAACTCTAACAGAAATACATATTATCCTTTAAAGACTTGATTCTCCCCACACTTAGTTAGCTGTGGTGTCGAAATTGTGATTAACTTCGTTGTCGACTTCCATCGGACCATGTATGTAATGTTTAACTCTGTGACCATTAACTTTAAATTCAATCCCATTTGAATTTATCAATTCTATCGTTCCGTATGGGAAAACTCTTTTGACTATGAATGGTCCAGACCATCTTGATTTCAATTTTCCAGGAAATAGCTTGAATCGTGAATTGAAAAGAAGAACTCTGTCTCCTTCTTTAAATTCTTTTGAACTTCTGATTCTTTTATCATGCCATTTCTTCGTTCTTTCTTTATAGATTAACGAATTTTCGTATGCTTCATGTCTTAATTCTTCTAATTCGTTTAGTTGACTTAATCGTAGACGTCCGGCTTCATGTAAATCAAGATTACATGTTTTCAAAGCCCAAAATGCTTTGTGTTCAATTTCTACTGGAAGATGACATGCTTTTCCATAAACAAGTCTAAAAGGTGTGGTTCCAATTGGAGTTTTGTAGGCTGTTCTAAAAGCCCAGAGTGCATCCTCCAATTTAATGGACCATTCCTTCGGATTTGATCCTACGGTTTTCTCTAGAATACGTTTTAAAGCTCGGTTGGTATTTTCAACTTGTCCACTTGTTTGTGGATGATATGCGGTGGAGATTTTATGAGTTACTCCATATCTTTTAAGAACTTTCTCAAGTTGATTATTACAGAAATGAGTACCCCGATCACTTATTAAAGCTTTCGGTGTTCCAAACCTTGCAAAAAGACGTTTTAAAAAGTTGACTACAACTCGTGCATCGTTAGTTGGGAGAGCTTGTGCTTCCGCCCATTTAGATACATAATCAATGGCTACGAGTATATATAGATTATTATGAGATTTTGGAAATGGACCCATAAAGTCAATACCCCAAATGTCAAATACTTCACATACTTGGATGACATTTTGTGGCATTTCATCACGTTGACTTATTTTTCCGGCCCTTTGACATGCATCACAGGATTTGCAAAGAAGGTGTGCGTCTTTGTAAATTGTAGGCCAATAGAATCCAGCTTCATAAACTTTTCTTGCTGTTAGTTGAGGCCCATAATGCCCTCCTGTTGGTCCTGTGTGACAATGGTTTAAAATTTTACTAGCTTCATCTCCAAATACACATCGGCGTATTATTCCATCGGGACAACTTTTAAACAAATGTGGATCTTCCCAGAAATAGTATTTTATATCACTGAAGAATTTCTTTCGTCTTTGGTACGATAATCCTTTTTCAAGGAATCCACAAACTAAGTAGTTTGCATAGTCTGCAAACCATGGGATTTCTTTATAATCTATCTTCAATAGATATTCATCAGGAAAGTTATCTTGTATGGCTGATTCATTTAGAACTTCTAACTCAGGATTTTCAAGACGAGAAAGATGATCAGCGGCGAGATTTTCTGCTCCTCTTTTATCTCGGATTTCAATATCAAACTCTTGTAAGAGTAAGATCCAACGGATTAATCTTGGTTTAGCATCTTGTTTTGAAAATAGGTATCTAAGAGCAGAATGGTCGGTATAGACCACCGTTTTTGCTAGAACGAGATATGATCGAAATTTGTCAAAAGCAAAGACAATAGCAAGGAGTTCTTTTTCAGTAGTTGTATAGTTTGTTTGTGCTCCTTGTAACGTCTTACTAGCATAATATATAGGTTGAAATCGTTTTTCAATCCTTTGTCCTAAAACGGCTCCCATTGCAAAATCACTTGCATCGCACATTAGTTCAAATGGTAGATTCCAATTTGGTGTTATCATGATCGGCGCATTAGTGAGTTTCTCTTTAAGAATATTAAAAGATTTGATACACTCATCTGAAAAGATGAATGGCGCATCCTTTTCTAGGAGTTTATTCATAGGAGTGGCAATTTTAGAAAAATCTTTTATGAAACGTCGGTAAAAACCGGCATGCCCTAGAAAACTCCTAACTCCTCTAACATTTGTGGGATGTGGAAGTTTAGCAATTACATCTACTTTAGCTCTATCCACTTCAATTCCTTCTTTTGAAATTTTATGTCCAAGAACGATGCCTTCTTTAACCATGAAATGGCATTTCTCCCAATTAAGTACTAGATTTGATTGTTCGCATCTAATTAGCATTCGTTCCAGATTAACTAGACATGATTTAAATGTATCACCGAAGACTGAAAAGTCATCCATGAATACTTCCATGCATTCTTCTATCATGTCGTGAAAAATCGCCATCATACACCTTTGAAAGGTTGCAGGGGCGTTGCAAAGTCCAAATGGCATGCGTTTGTAAGCAAAAGTACCATAAGGGCACGTGAATGTGGTTTTCTCTTGATCTTCGGGTGCTATTGGAATTTGAAAATATCCGGAAAATCCATCTAGAAAACAATAGTAACTATTTCCGGCTAATCTTTCCAACATTTGATCTATGAAAGGTAAGGGAAAGTGATCTTTTCTGGTGGCGTCATTTAATTTTCTATAATCAATACATACACGCCATCCTGTTACAGTCCTAGTAGGAATAAGCTCATTTTTCTCATTTGTAATGACAGTCATGCCACCCTTCTTAGGTACGCATTGAACTGGGCTTACTCATGGACTATCAGAGATTGGATAAATTAAACCTGCATCTAGCAGTTTAATAATCTCTTTTTTAACTACATCTTGCATATTAGGATTTAGTCTTCGTTGGCGTTGCACATACGTTTTATGACCTTCTTCCATAAGGATTTTATGTGTGCAATACGAAGGACTTATTCCTTTAATATCATGAATCTTCCATGCAATGGCTGGTTTATGAGCTTTTAACACAGAAATGAGTTGTGATTTTTCATTTTCAGTAAGAGAAGACGATATTATTACAGGTAATTCAGATTCACCATGTAAATAAGCGTATTCCAAATGGTTTGGAAGTGGCTTTAACTCTAATTTCGGAGGTTCTTCTATCGATGATTTATATCGATATCTGTCTTCTTCTTTTAGCATTTGAATTTCTTCTGTTGTTGGTTCATATCCATTAGCTATAAGTGTAGCTAACATTTCAGCTTCATCAATTGGTTCATTACCTTCTCCTAAAGAACATTCTCCTGTTCCTTGTAATTCTGGAAATTCTTCTAATAATTCTGCATGTGCATCTATAGTTTGAATATAATAACATGTATCATCTGCAGATTGTGGTTGTTGCATTGCTCTATCAACTGAAAAGGTAACACTCTCATCCTCTATACTTAGGGTCAATTTCTTACCGAACACGTCTATCATTGCTTTAGCCGTGTTTAAGAATGGTCTTCCTAATATGAGAGGAACTTGAGAATCTTCTTCCATGTCCAAAACAACAAAATCTACTGGAAATACTAAAGTACCAACTTTAACTAGCATGTTCTCCATTATCCCTCTAGGATATTTTATTGATGTATCGGCTAGTTGTATGCTTATTCTGGTTGGTTTCAATTCTCCAAGGTCTAGTTTAGTGTATAGTGAATACGGCATTAGATTTATACTAGCACCTAAGTCTGCCAATGCTTCTATTGAACTAAGACTACCCAGAAAACATGGAATTGTGAAACTTCCTGGATCAGATAGTTTTTCTGGTATCTTATTCAACAGCACTGCTGAACAATTAGCATTCATAGTAACAGCCGAGAGTTCTTCCATTTTCTTTCTATTTGAGATTAGATCTTTCAAGAATTTAGCATATCTTGGCATTCCTGAAATCACATCAATGAAAGGAAGATTTACATTTATCTGTTTAAACATATCCAAGAATTTGGATTGCTCGGCTTCAAGTTTCTCTTTCTTCATTTTACTCGGGTAAGGAAGTGGTGGTTGGTATGGTTTAACATAAGGTTTATCCTTAACTGTGTTATTTTCATTAACCTTTTCAACTACCGGTTCTTTTTCCTTATCTTGATCAGGTTGTGGTTCTTGTGGAGTAGGAATAGTTTCATCAGAAGTTACAGGTATTTCAGGTGGTTTAAGTGTTGTACCACTTCTTGTGGTAATAGCTTTAGCTGTTTCATTCCGGGGGTTAGCATTTGTATCGCTTGGTAAACTTCCCGGTTTTCTTTCACCTATTAACCTTGCTAGGTTACTTACTTCTTGTTCCAGATTTTGAATAGAAGCTTGTTGATTTCTAAATGCTTGAGCATTTTGTTCATTAGTTTGTTTTTGAGATGTGAAAAACTGCGTTTGAGTTTCAACTAGCTTCGTCATCATATCTTCTAAATTTGGTTTTTTATCATCGGTTTGTTGTGGTGGTTTGTTTTGAAAATTCGGTCTTTGCTGATTATAAGTATTATTGGATACTTGTTGATTGCTAGGACCTTGTTGGTTGTTGTATGGAATATTTCGGTTATAATTCTGGTTTTGATTGTAAATTGGTCTTGGCGGTTGATAATTATTCTGATAATTATTTCCAGGCCTTTGGTTTATGTATGAAATATTCTCTCTTTGTTCCATTGTTAATTCAATACTGAGACAATCTTTTGTCAAATGTGGTCCTCCACACTGCTCACAACTAATTCGTATTGAGTGAATATCTTTAGTCATCTTCTCCACAGCATCTATCTTTGCGGAAATGGAATCTAAGTCATGGCTAGAATCGGCTCTAGCTGCTTTAGATGATCTAACGATATCTTTTTCTTGGTGCCACTCATGTGAGTGGGAAGCAGTGTTATCAATAATTTTGTAAGCATCAGTTTCGGTTTTCTTCATAATAGAACCACCAGCTGCTATATCTATGTCTTTCCTTGTAGTGATGTCGCATCCTTGGTAGAATATTTGTACTATTTGACAGGTGTCTAAACCATGTTGCGGACATCCTCTTAACAACTTTCCATATCTTGTCCATGCCTCATATAGAGTTTCATTTGGTTTCTGTGTGAACGTAACAATTTCTGCTTGAAGTCTTACGGCTTTAGATGCAGGAAAGAATTGTTTAAGAAATTTGTCAACTAAAACGTCCCATGTATCAATCGCCCCTTCAGGTAACGATTCCAACCAATCTTTGGCTTCTCCCTTTAAAGTCCAGGGAAATAACATGAGATATATCTGTTCATCCTCCACTTCTCGTATTTTAAATAGTGTGCAGATCCTATTAAAGGTACGTAGATGTTCATTTGGATCTTCCTTCGGCGCACCACTAAATTGGCATTGATTAGTCACCATGTGTAGAATTTATCCTTTGATTTCATAATCTGGCGCATTAATGTCTGGATGAGTAATTGCGTGACCTTGGCCAGTGCGTTTAGCTCTCATTCGGTCTTCCATACTTAAAGGTTCCAGATTCTCCATAATTGAATTTGTTGAATCGGTATCACTAGATGATTCTGATTTAATGGTTCGTTCCTCAACAATCTCTGTTTGAATGATTGGTGGCTCCGGAGGAAAGTTTAATGGTTCAGGATCTACGAACCGTTCCTGAATATTTTCCGGATTCTCAATTGTGAGGTCGGGTTCAAAAAATGGATTATCGGAAATTTGAACTGAAGTACTTGGTCGACTGGATGACGATTCTAAAGAAAAATCAACGGCGGTTATATTTTGTTAAATGTCTTGATCTAGTTACAGGTGGTGAACGTACAAAAGGTGATGAACGTCTTGCTCGGTGCATTCACTGAATATCCTATTAGTTTTTAGAAGGAAAGAAAAATTATAATAAGTTATCCAATCAATAGACTTTTCTGATTTTGCCCACGTTTTGAATAGTCAAAAGATGCAGCAGAGGGGCAGGATTCGTTTGGTCTCAATATAATTGAGGACTGTTTGGCTCCAATAACCCGGTCCACGTACAAATCCAACTATTACTACGAACCAGAAAATTTTGATGTCTATTAATTTAACCACTTAAAATAAATTTTCGTAATTTTAAGAAATTTAGATAAGAAGTAGAAAAAATTCTAAGTCCTAAAAACTAGAATGGCGAGAAATGAGAAAGAAAAAAAGTTCGTCGAAAAAGGTCGAAAAAGAAAAAATGGTTGAAAAATAAAAGGTGACGGAAAAATAAAAGAAACTTATAAAAACTTAAAAATACTTGACTAACCTAACCTTATTACTACAACTAACTTAAAATTATAATCGCAAATTGAAATTACTAATTGGAATGATAATTGGTACATAGTAAAAGTCGTCTAAAAATATTAAAGCTTACAGGAAAAACTAAATCCCAAATGGAAATAACTTAAAAAGAAACTAAAACTTAAAAAGGCGTCGCAAAATTTTAAAGTACATAAATCTTAGTCTAAAGAAAAAGCACTTAAGGAATTCTACGGCAAAGCCTAAAAATCTAGGAGTAAAAATCACTATAGCAAAAACTAAGTTTAAAATTAAATATGAGCTAAAAATACAAATATTACGCTAAAAAGTACAATTTTTATAAAAATATTATTTTTATATTTTTTATTTAATAAAACTACTAATTTTACAATTTAATAAAACTAATTTAACTAAAGTATATAAATTAAATAAAACTTAAATAAAGTTAATTATCATAATAATAATAATTAGGGTTAATAATAATAATAATTAATAATAATCCGTAATTAATGCTGAATTAGGGCTTCCTGTTCGCGTGTCAGAAAGTCTCCGCGAGTCGCGGTATTTAATGCTTCAAACCCCGCGAGTCGCGGGGTTCAGAATTTCAGATCTGGAGCAGTTTGAAAATTTTACGCGTTTTTTTTTTTTTTTTTTTTTTTTCTGTTTTCTGTTTTTTTCTATAAATAAAAGATATTTAATAAAATTTATATTATTATAAACTAAAATAAAGATAAAGAAACTTATAAAACTTAAATATTTAACAAAATCTTAAAAATACTTATATTTTTGTTTTTCTTTTTATATTTTTGAATAATTAAAACGTATTTTTATAAAAACGAATTTTAATAAAAGTTAACTAAAAATCTTTTTTTTTCTATATTATATTAGCGTTGCGCTTCCGGCGTTTCAGAGTGTCCCCGACAGCGGCGCCAAAAAATACTTGATGTTATGCGAGGTGTATATAAAATAGTTATTAATTTTAGCAGAAAACACTATTAAATACGATACAATTTTACACAAGATATTTATTTATTTATAGAATGGATATACTTAAACCTTGCTACAACACTTATAGGCAGTGTACCTAATCGTAAAGTAGTGTAGTTTTTAGTAAGTCCGGTTCGTTCCACAGGGAAATCTTTAAACAAAGCGTAACGCTATATTAGTTTACTTTTATAAAAATACAAACATATATATAAGTAATATTATTATTATAAATGGGGGTTTTTACCGTTTAATGACCGGTTTGTCGATTTTAAGACTTTAGTCGCAGTTAAAACCTATTGTAAAATATAAAATAAATACAAGACTTAAATTAAAGCGTAAAGTAAATAACGATAATGAAATTGCGAATAATAAAAGTGCGATAAAATAAACTTGCGATAATTAAAAAGTACGATAATTAAAAGTGCGATTAAATAACAATAAATAAAAGTGCGATAATTAGAAGTGCAATTAAATATAAAATAAAGGAAATTAAATATGAAATAAAAGAATTATGCTTATTTAAACTTCCGTAATCATGATGTTTGACGTGTTGATTTTAGTTTTATGCCCCATAGGTTAATTGTCCTTTGTCCTGGATTATTTAATATGTCCGTCTGGTTTTTGTCCATAACAGTCCATCAGTCATAAATATAAAGTGCGAGTGTCCTTGTCAAATTATTATTATACCCGAAGTTAAATATTCCAACTAATTGGGGATTCGAATTGTAACAAGGTTTTAATACTTTGTTTAATGAATACACCAGGTTATCGACTGCGTGTAAACCAAGGTTTTACTACTTTGTTAACAATTACACCAATTACCCTTGAATGTAATTTCACCCCTGTTTTAATTATTCTAGTGGCTATTAATCCATTCCCGTGTCCGGTTAAATGAACGATTATTCGTACATATAAATACCCCGCCCATCGTGTCCGATCGAGTGTATATGGTAATTTATAGGGACGCCCAATTGTAAATCTTTATATTAACATTAACAAACTTTCATTTAGTTAAACAAATATAAAGCCCATTAATAGCCCATAGTCTAATTTCCACAAGTGTCGTTCTTTTGTCCAAACCCCAATTATGGTACAAAGCCCAATTACCCAATTTTAGTAATTAGCCCAACATCATGATTACTTCGTTTTAAATAAGCATAATAATAACTTAGCTACGAGACATTAATATAAAAAGGTTGAACATAACTTACAATGATTAAAAATAGCGTAGCGTTACACGGACAGAATTTCGACTTACACCCTTACAACATTTGCTAACATACCCTTATTATTAGAATTATAATTAAAATTAAAATATAAATTATAAATTATATATATATATATATATCGTATATATGAGAGAAGAGAGAAAAAGATTTGAAAAATGATCAGAATTCGGTTTGCTTTATAGGCAGAGAGGATTTTTGGGGCTCCGCGACTCGCGGTAAAATCCTCTTCAAACTCCGCGAGTCGCGGAGAATGAATTTACAGCTCACACCCTTGGAGTCTTTCTCTGCCGACGGTTTTATAATATATATATAATATATATATAATTAATATAATTAATTATATATTATATTATATTTATATACATAGTTAACTTGTAATTTTTAGTCCGTTGCGTCGAGCGTTAAGAGTTGACTCTGGTCCCGGTTCCGGATTTTCGAACGTCCTTGCGTACAATTTTATAGTTTGTACTTTGCATTTTGAATCTTGTACTCTTGTAATTTCGAGACGTTTCTTATCAATAATTGGAACCTTTTTGATTGTCTTTTGTACTTTTGAGCTTTTTGGTCGTTTGCGTCTTCAATTCGTCGAATCTGTCTTTTGTCTTCACCTTTTATTATTTAAACGAATATCACTTGTAAATAGAACAATTGCAACTAAAAGCTTGTCTTTCTTGAGGAATAATGCTATGAAATATATGTTCATTTTTAGCATTATCAGAGAGGTTAAGACTCTTAAACATAGCAGAATTCCTATTGTTCGGGTCAGATGGAACGCTAGACGCGGTCCCGAGTTCACTTGGGAGCGTGAAGACCAGATGAAGCAGAAATACCCGCATTTGTTCTCAGATGCCGAGTCAACCCCTGCGCCTGCTTAAATTTCGGGACGAAATTTCCGTAACGGGAAGGTACTGTCACGACCCTACTTTTTCCGTTATCTTTTCCGTTAATTATTTAACGACCGTTAACTGTTAGTGTGCCACGTCATTTCTATGACCTATATTATTATTTTTGTAATAATATATATATTAATTATTATGTGTTATGTGAATATTTGTATTCATATTTTAATTTATACGATTCTACGTCTCGCGGATTTCCATCCGGCGAATCTTTTTGGTTTTCAAATCAACGGATGCGTTTTTGGGATTTTTTAAATCCTAAATATTTTAAATATGATATTTTAAAATCATATTATTATATAGTGTATTTATATTTATTTTTCGTCGCGCGTTTGTTATCTCTCCGGATTTTTAATCGCGTAAGTGCGTTTTCGCGTTTCGGGCTTCGTTCGGGCTTTCGGGCCATGAGGATATAATCATTTAACAAATTTGGGCCATGGGGCCCACCCCACAACCCACCCATCGGCCGAAATAGGGAGGGGGAGATCTCCCTTGCTTTTCCATTTTTCTTATTTTTGTTTTATTTCACAAAACTTGAAGCCTAAACCTAAAAATACAATTTTGCTCTCTTTTTCTCTCTTCCCCTTTGCTTGTGCTGTCGCCATTCATCACCAACATCACCATCATCATCTAAAATTAAAGCTTGGATCAAGGAGTGATTAGTACCAACGCGTTCCTCTCGTTCTTCTCTACGCGATTACATAGATCGTTTCTCGATTAGGGTATAAACCCTAACCCTAGAATTTTCAAATTTTCATTTATTTACTGTATTTTGATGATTATTTAGTAGTATGATGTTTGTGGATTATTGTAATGGTGTTTGTATGCATAGATGTACTCATAATCACATGTTTTCGGTTTGTTAAATTCTGGACAGCAGCTATTTCGTGTATTCTGGGTTTGTGACTGAGATAAATGTTAAAATAAAGTATTTAAATGAGTTCCTCTCATCAAGACATTAATTTTAGACTCCGGATTCATGTCGTTTCGATTCCCGGAGCCCTAGTTATGATCAAATTACTATTTTGTTAAAATTGAAATGTGGATTAACATGAAACAGGTTTGGTCCGACTTTGTGACCATCCATGATGTCTTTAGGGTGTGTTAGTGTGTTAGGACTGATGGTGGGACGAACTTTCATGTTCGGGTCACCTAAATCCGAGCCACGGTTCGCCCGTTATAACTAAAACACGGTTTTGAGTAAATTGAAGGTCCAAGTGGTGTCATGGCTGATTACTACGACTTGTGGACTGTTCTTGGTGAGTTCTTGAGTGCATCATTGTGTCGGGTGGTTTGAATAGGCGGAGATGCATATAAGGCTCGCCAGAAATCGACACCCGGGGCTCTAGATACGACCCGATGAACTTTTGAATTAAAACTTATGATTAATTCTAAAACTTATGATAAGAATAATGAATTACATTATTAATTAAATTACTTATGATAAAAGAAGTAATTATTATTATTTAAGACTTATGATATAAATATTTATTATATCATTTAAATTATTATTTATGATTTAATTAACATTTTAATTTAACTTATGATTAATAACACTTTTATTATTAATGGAGAATACTTATGATAAGTATTAAATTTATTTTATAAGAATATTATTATAAGACTTATAATGAAGATTAAATAATTATTTAATTATTATAAGACTTAATTATTATTTAATTATGATTTAATTATTAAACACTTATGATTTAATAATTATATTTAGAAACTTATGATACGATTAATAATTCATTATTAATTAATAATACTTATGATATGATTTAAAATTTATTATTAATTAATAATATTTATATTATGACTAAGATTTAATTAATTAATTAACTACTTATGATATATTAATTATATCATTTCAACTTATATTAACTTTAATAATTCATTTTATTTAATTAAACTTATGTCATGACATAATTATACACTTTTAACTTTAATAAACATTATAACTTATGTTATTATTATAACTTACACTTTTCAAATTATCGTTGACTATGTTTGACCAAGTTTGACTTTTGAGTTGACTTTCGGTTGACTTTGACTTTCAGTTGACTTTTGTTGACTTTCTAAATAAGGAAACTTTCCTAACTTAAAAGCTTTCTAAAAATAGAACTTTCTAAATTTGGAAACTTTTCAAAAATAGAAACTTTCCAAAAATAGAAACTTTTCTAAAATAGAAACTTTCCAAAAATGGAAACCTGCTAAAAATAGAAACTTTCTATAAATAGAAAGTATGTGTCCGTACGCTGTTCCAGTCAAACCGATGCTTGCCGAGTATTGTTCTATGTCTACTTGCAACATGTACAATAGCTATCATACTAAGACTTGACCTAAGTTAGTTATTTATATCGACCTGCTTTATTTATAGGTCAGCGTTGTGATCATTCCTGATCACTTTATTCTATTTGCTGTTCGCTTGTTTGTGTGGTTTCTTCAGTTGCTTTTAAGGTGAGTTATAGTCCCGTTTTTACATACTTTTCAAAGTATATTTTTGGGATGTGATTACATGCATTTTCATTTACGTTTAGACACAAGTAACAGTTAAATTTAATTATTCATTGTGAGTTGGACAAAAATATTCCCTAGTCTGGTAACTGTAATCATTGGTTTCTACTGGTGAACGCGAATTCTATGGATAGATCTATCGGGTTTGACAACCCCATTTCGAGCTAGTCGCGCTAGCAATTTATAATCGGAATGTTTAGTACTTCGTAATTTGTTGTAGATACACTGTCCAAGTGTATATTTTTATTGTGTTTGACAAGGGTAAATAAAGGGTTAAGTGGTTACCAGGTGGCTCATTGATAATGGAATAATGTTTAATGTTTTCTAACATTTTTAAATCTTGTGGTCTAAAGTTTACTTGTTTATTTAAACCTATAATTCACTCAACCTTTGTGTTGACAGTTTACTTGCATGTTTTCACAGGTACTTGAGTTTTGTGATGCTTCCGCTGTGTTTAGAAGAGTCTGCATGCATTTGGGCAGATTTTATGAGACATTTTATGAAACTTAAGTTGCATTCTATTTTTGGATAATTTAAACTTGTGGGTTTGTTGGCAAGGTTTTGTGTCAACTTTTGGTTTATTACTATGGTTGGTTGTTTAAAACTACATATTTTGGTTTGTTTCCTTTTTGGAAAACTTTTGAGATAAAAGAATGCAACTTTGTTTATTTAATTCATTTAAGTCCGATCAAGCTGTGGGACCAACTGACAGATTCGTTAAGTGTTTTGACGGGGTCGTCACATAGAATATCCCCATCATTCCGGGACTCTCATCGGACATGATAAATCGAAGTACTAAAGCAGTTCAAATTCTCTGACTGGGGCTTGTCAAGGCCCATAGATCTATCTTTAAGATTCGCGTCAATTGGTGGCAATTATAATAAACACCAATTCTTAGGCTACCAAGTTCAACAAGGGGCATATTCGGTTCGATAATCCAACCATAGAATGTAGTTTCGATTACTTGTGTATATTTCGTAAAGCATTTATAAAAGCAGCGCATGTATGACTAAATTGAACAATGCAGGGTTGGCCTTGGTTTCACGAACCTATATCATTCATATATATATATATATATATATATATATATATATATATATATATATATATATATATATATATATATATATATATATATATATATATATATATATATATTAAAATATATACTTGTAATCTAACAAATATATATTATTATTAGTGATATAATTTGTATTAATATCTTATATCTGTCAATTTATATATTTTAAATAAATATCAATATTAATATAGTGTTTTGTATTAAATATATTTTTATATAACTTTATTTCATTGGAAAAATTAATAATTATAATAATACCAGATTAAAGATAATAATAATAATGATAGTTATAATATTAATGTTAATAATAAAAATGTAAATGTAAATTTTAATATAGGTAATATCTTTAATAATAAGGTTATATGATTTTTTTTTTAAAAAATAAAAATTTTAAGACTCATATTAATAATACTAATAATAAATATAAAAGTTATTTTGTTCTAAAAAAATTAGTTTTAAGTCTAATTCCTAAGACTAAATAATACTTAGTAGTAATATTTTGTAATAATAAATATAATTATGATAATAATATTAATATTAATGGTAATATTAGTAAATTACATTATGATAGTGATAATAATACTAATAATATTTACTGTTAATACTTAGTAATAGCAATAATAATAATGATAATATTACTTATACATATAATCATCTTCTAATGTTAGTATAATAATAATTATCTTATTAATAATTAATTATAATCATAGTAGTAACATTAATAATAAGAATCATAATAATAACAATAACAAATATAATGATAATAATAATACTTGTAATACTTAGTGATGTTACTGAGTAATAACAAAAGTGATAGTAATATTGGTTCTATTATTAATTTTAACATAAAAATAACACTAATTAATAACAACATTAATAATAATAACAATAATAATAATAATAATAATTATCATAATAACAAAAGAAAGGAGGACTACCTTTAAAGGAAGCTTTATAAAAAAAAGAACCGTCCCAGCCCGGGCTCGAACCCCCGACCCTTCGTTAAACCAAAACACTCTAAACCATTGAACTGCCATTGCTTTTCTGATTTAATCCCATCTTACATCTATATATCATATACCTATCTGTGTTCAAGTTCTTCTTCTTTTCCTCAATTTCAAAGTCGACCAGGATCAACCCAATATAATCATAATTAATCCTTTTGAATTTAAGACTATTAATTCAAACAGAAACGTCTGAGATTCAATTGACTTGAATTATTTAACAGAGAATAAAAAAAAAATAATACCGTCGGGTTCTTGAGTTCATGAACTCAATGTTTGATTTTGATTTTAAGATCGTTTTGGACAAATCTTAAAACACGAATCAGATTATAAATGACTCCTGGAAACTTTCCCAATCATCAATTTAATCTAAAACACAAAAACGAATGCGAATTTCTTGATGAACACATCGATTGACTTTTGAAACATAAACTTTGACCTTAAAATTTGGATGAGACTTGAAAGATTGAAAGCTGTAATTTTACAAATATGTTGAGTACAAGATTCTAAATAAAACTGCATTAACAGATTTTCTATTTCAATTCATTTTCTGACTTTTGAATAATCGAATCAAGAACAGGAGACCGACTGGTTTATTGGGTTTTCTTTTAGAAATTTCAATTTGAGAAATACTGTAAGGTGTTAATTGATAAGGATAATTAAAAGCACTAAATGTGTTAATCAATTTTATCGAATAACTTGATTATTACTCAGCCAATTTGATCGACAGGTTCTAAAAAAAAAATATAAAAAAAATAGAAAAGGCGTACGATTCCTAATCTAATTGGTTGTATCTGTGATTAGACTTCTTAATTGGTACTATCTTGAAGACATAAGGATCAATTTACCACAGCTGATACCGATGTGCAACTGAATACTACAACTCCTGTATTTTATATATCTATTTAACCGTAATTATCTATATATCTGCATAAATATTAATGTATAAATATATAATTGTGTTTTGTATATATATATATATATATATATATATATATATATATATATATATATCAATATTTATATATTTGTATTTAATATTTATTCATGTATATAGTATTGATTACATAATACGTTTTTGTATATATATATATATATATATATATATATATATAATAGTATATATGTATCGATACATCTGTTTTTATATATTTGTATATATATTTTCTGTATGTTATAATTGATCTTTTAATTAATAAATATAGCTATAATAATACTCTTAATTATATAAAAAAATATTAATAACACTTTATCATAATATAATAATATTATTGATAATAATGATATCTATAATTATTATTATTATTAATGATAATAATATTAATTTATAATGTTACTAAATTTTTTAATAATAATCTTATTAATAAGACTAAATAAAGTAATACTATAACATTTTATATTTATCACACTTCGTATATATTTATCAAAATTTTATTTTAACTTGTAATTTTTAATATATTAATATTACATGTTATTGTTTATGAAATCTTATAATTTATATTATGTAATAACTTATATTGAGTAATAATTTCTTATTTATATAGCACAGTATACAAATAATAAATATTAATAGAAATCACATATATACATATAGATTCATAATAATATCATGTATCTAATTATATATACATACTTAATTGTTTATTATTTTATATATTTAATTCTAATTAATTAGAGTTTTATTTTATTAACTCAAAATATCATATATACACTTTTATATTTATATTTTTACTTACCTATTTACTTACGCACAATGGTTCGTGAATCGTCGGGAATAGTTAAAGGTCAAATGAATATACGAGATAGCTCAAAATTTTTGTGATTCAATTTAATGGACTTTGCTTATCATGTCAAAACCATATAAAGATTAAGTTTAAATTTGATCGAAAATTTTTGGGTCGTCACAGTACCTACCCGTTAAAGAAATTTCGTCCCGAAATTTAAGTGAGGCGGTCATGGCTAACAATAAAAATGTTTTCATGACAAATATGAGTTGATAAATTGAGTTTTACCATCATTGAGTGATATAGCTATATCAATTTAGTTTTTGTGAAGAGTACGAGTGAAGCTATTACAAAAGAGGGAAAATGAGTAAATGCAAATTCGTCTTAACCGATGACGTAGTCACGGTTGATTTCCTAAATTCAAGGAATTTAATGAAAATCTTCGAAATCTATATAAGATTTGGTTCTTCGGGATTTAAGGAAATTAGGATTCGCTTTAAATGCGATCATCCGTTTTGATTGCTCTGTCGGATATTTCACTATAAATTAAACTCTTCCATTCCGTTATTCTCACCATTCTTATACTTTCCTTCTTAGTTCATACATCCAAAAGATGGTGAAAATGCTTAATCCAGTTCTAATCCTTGATATTTTCCTAATTAACATTTCTGTCATCCTTCTTTTCAATCTTCCACCAGAAAAATCTGTTTACTTCTACTATTACCTTGAGGTGATACTATTCTTAATTATACAGTGTCTTTATATTGCTATCCGTTCCCATACCCTACAAGTGTGGGATTGGGTATTGTTGTTGTTGCTGTTTATATTGCTATCCGTATTAATATTCACGGTTTGTAATTTCTGCATTGTTGTTGGATTTTATATTTTCTCTTATATTTTGGAGCTCTTTGCCTTTTTATTCTCTTCTCGACCTCTAGTAAAGCGAGTAATGGTCCAGAATTCGTAAGTATGGAGTTTCGAATGAACTTAATGTTCTAAACAAGAAAGAACGTAATAGCACAATCTTGATTGGTTAAATTACCAGACATCACGGAAAAGATAGAACTATCAAAGGAATATGTTCTTGATATGTTTAGAGATTAGGTAGAATGTAAGAGTCGTGTAATATGGCACATGATGACGTTATAATCTGTGAATCATCACGTTCCATTAGAAACTCAGCATGACTTACTGTAATATAATCATGTTGATCAAGTGTCATTATATTATATTAACTCATGCATCAATTCCCAACACTACTTCAAAAACATTCATAGTTTAAACTCGAAAGTTTACAGAATATAGAAACTAATAGTTTCTTATATGATGTAACACTGATAGTACGAAGAGATAAATGACTTCAGATAAGAATAGTTAGGAAAATATCTTCAGAAATATCGAGGATATTTATAATGAAAGATACGATGATGTCTTAGAATTTCTAATATCGATGGATGATGATGAAGATTGTCTGTAAAAGTGTAGAGTTAGGAGTAAGGTATTTGTTAATGACTTCAGCAGATACTGAATCGTTTGAATTCTTTGAAGGCAGGCTTAGTCTTCGTGATTTGTCCACGGCCTCCTTCATAGGTTGCTCAATTCGTTTTCCAGTTCCAACTTTTCTAAGCATTTCCAACATACTATTCTTTATTATCAAACTTCTGACTGTTAAGGTCGTTTATAGTTTTTGCTGCTTCATTCAGCTTTTTCAAACTTCAGAGTATTGATTCGTAGATTAGGTGCTTTACAGAATTTCATAATGGAAGATCATAATTCTAAGAGATAATTGTTATATTTATGCATATAACTGTTGATGTAGAAACGCTGCGAGATTCAAAATACTGATTGCTAATTCTCGGTAATTAGTATGGCAATTCTCGTTATAAGATGTGGATGAGTATATGATAGGGTTTTGATGAACAAATATAATGATTTTTCGAAAAGACTTAAGCCAATGAGTAATGAAGTTGCTTGTAAATTTACTGCTAATGTGGTGGAATACAAAACGGTTCTCAGGTAACGATGATGAAAAGACAACGTGTATATCAAGGTTATAATAAGGCTAGTCCGACTGAAAGTCGAAGTTATCTCGCTGGAGCTGTGACAGAATTGGCTAATTTGGAAAGATATTGCAAAGTTATTTTCGGTAATAACAACGCCAAGGAATTATAAATTAGTTTTAAACTTCTCCTTAGGTTCCAAGAGTTTTTCCCAGGTGCATAACTATATGCATAAATTTTTCCTTCCGTAGATGAAATGCGGTTGGTTCATCCTCTCGATTGAAGTGTTTTCAAGAATCATGAAAGGTTTGAACGTAGATTGCAATCTTCAAGATACAAATGAGGTTTAAGATGAAATCAAGTGGCAAACTTGAAGAAATGTTTAGTTTCATATGTTATAATCAATATTTTAATTCATTTTAATTCTCCAATGTTATTATTCCACAGTCGATAGTCCACAGTTAACAGTCCAATAATTCATATGTAGTTTAATTTATAATATTCAAATTAATTAAAACGTATCGTGACCCGTGCACGTCTCAGACTCGATCACAACTCAAAGTATATTTATTTTTGTAGAATCAACCTCAACCCTATATAGCTAACTCCAGCATTACTGCATATAGAGTGTCCATGGTTATTCCAAATAATATATATAGATGCGTCGATATGATATGTCAAAACCTTGTATACGTGTCCTGATATTTAAATGCGTAAATAACAGTATTTAAATGACGATAAATAAAGTGCGTAAAATAAATAACAGAAATTAAATGACGATAAATAAAATTGCGATAAATAAACTGCGATAAATAAAATGTAATATGGAATTAATCAGTTAACTAGGAACAGTTAGCGTGGATTCTTATCAAAATTCTTCTCATAGTTAAATTGTTTGTTTCTAACAAATTTTATTTTTGTCCAATGTTTTCTTCATTATGCCACTTGTTGGATTCTGATAGGTCTGATAATGCTAAAAACGAACATATATTTCATAGCATTATTCCTCAAGAAAGACAAGCTTTTAGTTGCAATTGTTCTATTTACAAGTGATATTCGTTTAAATAATAAAAGGTGAAGACAAAAGACAGATTCGACGAATTGAAGACGCAAACGACCAAAAAGCTCAAAAGTACAAAAGACAATCAAAGAGGTTCCAATTATTGATAAGAAACGTCTCGAAATTACAAGAGTACAAGATTCAAAACGCAAAGTACAAGATATTAAATTGTACGCAAGGACGTTCGAAAATCCGGAACCGGGACCAGAGTCAACTCTCAACGCTCGACGCAACGGACTAAAAATTACAAGTCAACTATGCACATAAATATAATATAATATTTAAATAATTCTTATAATTATTTATATATTATAATAAATAATAAAAACCGTCGGCAAGAAAGACTCCAAACTGGACTGAGCTGTAATTTCAATCTCCGCGACTCGCGGAGTTTGAAGGCCAAAAATGCCGCGAGTCGCGGAGCCCCAAGTTTTGAAAGTCCCTATAAAAGCAACCGAATTCTGAGCATTTTTCATCATCTTTTTTCTTCTCCTCATTCATACGTAAAATATATATATATTTTTATAATTTATATTTTAATTTTAATTATAATTCTAATAATAAGGGTATGTTAGCGAATGTTGTAAGGGTGTAAGTCAAAATTCTGTCCGTGTAACGCTACGCTATTTTTAATCATTGTAAGTTATGTTCAACCTTTTTACATTAATGTATCGTAGCTAAGTTATTATTATGCTTATTTAAAATGAAGTAATCATGATGTTGGGCTAATTACTAAAATTGGGTAATTGGGCTTTGTACCATAATTGGGGTTTGGACAAAAGAACGACACTTGTGAAAATTAGACTATGAGCTATTAATAGGCTTTATATTTGTTTAACTAAATGATAGTTTGTTAATGTTAATATAAAAATTTACAATTGGGCGTCCCTATAAATTACCATATACACTCAATCGGACACGATGGGCGGGGTATTTATATGTACGAATAATCGTTCATTTAACCGGATACGGGAATGGATTAATAGTCACTAGAATAATTAAAACATGGGTGAAATTATGTTCAAGGACACTTGATATAATTGATAACAAAATATTAAAACCTTGGGTTACACTCAGTCGACATCCTGGTGTAATTATTAAACAAAGTATTAAAATCTTGTTACAGTTTAAGTCCCCAGTTAGTTGGAATATTTAACTTCGGGTATAAGGATAATTTGACGAGGACACTCGCACTTTATATTTATGACTGATGGACTGTTATGGAAAAAAACCAGACGGACATATTAAATAATCCAGGACAAAGGACAATTAACCCATGGGTATAAAACTAAAATCAACACGTCAAACATCATGATTACGGAAGTTTAAATAAGCATAATTCTTTTATTTCATATTTAATTTCCTTTATTTTATATTTAATTGCACTTCTAATTATCGCATTTTTATTGTTATTGTATTTAATTGCACTTTTAATTATCGTACTTTTTAATTATCGCAAGTTTATTTTATCGCACTTTTATTATTCGCAATTTCATTATCGTTATTTACTTTATGCTTTAATTTAAGTCTTGTATTTATTTTTAATATTTTACATTTGGTTTTAACTGCGACTAAAGTTTTAAAATCGACAAACCGGTCATTAAACGGTAAAAACCCCCCTTTATAATAATAATATTATACTTATATATATATATTTGTATTTTTATAAAAGTAAACTAATATAGCGTTAAGCTTTGTTTAAAGATTTCCCTGTGGAACGAACCGGACTTACTAAAAACTACACTACTTTACGATTAGGTACACTGCCTATAAGTGTTGTAGCAAGGTTTAAGTATATCCATTCTATAAATAAATAAATATCTTGTGTAAAATTGTATCGTATTTAAGAAGTATTTCCTTGTAAAATTTAATAGTATTTTATATACACCTCGCGAAACATCAAGTATTTTTGGCGCCGCTGCCGGGGAACTACTCTTAAAAGCCGAAAGCGCAACGCTAATATATAAAAAAAAAATTTTAGTTTACTTTTATTAAAATTCATTTTTTATAAAAATACGTTTTAAATATTCGAAAATATAAAAAGAAAAACAAAAATATGGGTATTTTTAAGATTTTGATAAATATTTAAGTTTTATAAAGTTTCTTTAGTTTGTAAAAATATAAGTTTTATTTAATTTATTTTATAAATATATTTTATAAATATAAAAAACCGAAAAAAATTATATATATATATATATCTAGCTTTAAGATTTTTATTTATAAAATTATAAAGTAGTCTATTTTTTTTTTCTAGTTTTGTTTTAAATATAAGTTTTTATTATACACATATTTTTTTTTATATAAACAGAAAAATATAAAAACAGAAAATAAAAAAAAAATAAAAAAGAAAAACGCGTCGAATTTTAAACCTGTCAGTTGAAATTTGGAACCCCGCGAGTCGCGGGGTTTGATGCTTTGAATACCGCAAGTCGCGGAGATAACCTGACACACCGACAGAACCCTAATCAGGCATTAATTACGAATAATTATTATAATTATTAATATAAAACCCTAATTAGGTTTTAATTAAATAATTATTTTAGTTTTTATTAATATTTTGTTTAATTAGTTTAATTAATTTGTAAAATTAGTAGTTTTAATAAATAAATAATATAAAAATAATATTTTTATAAAAATTGTACTTTTTACAACTTTTTGTATATTTTTTCCTTTTTTAATTGTTTTAGCGTAATATTTGTATTTTTAGCTCATATTTAGTTTTAAACTTAGTTTTTGCCATAGTTATTTTTACTTCTAGATTTTTAGGCTTTGCCGTAAAATCCCTTAAGTGCTTTTTATTTAGACTAAGATTTAGGTGCTTTAGAATTTTGCGACGCCTTTTTAAGTTTTAGTTTCTTTTTAAGTTATTTCCATTTGGGATATAGTTTTTCCTGTAAGCTTTAATATTTTTAGACACCTTTTACTATGTACCAATTATCATTCCAATTAGTTATCTCAATTTGCGATTATAATTTTAAGTTAGTTGTAGTAATAAGGTTAGGTTAGTCAAGTATTTTTAATTTTTATAAGTTTCTTTTATTTTTCCGTCACCTTTTATTTTTCAACCATTTTTCTTTTTCGACCTTTTTCGACGAACTCTTTTTCTTTCTTATTTCTCGCTATTCTAGTTTTAGGACATAGATTTTTATTCTACTTCTTATCTAAATTTCTTAAAATTATGAAAATTTATTTTAAGTGGTTAAATTGATAGACATCAAAATTTTCTGGTTCGTAGTAATAGTTGGATTTGTACGTGGACCGGGTTATTGGAGCCAAACAGTCCTCAATTATATTGAGACCAAACGAATCCTGCCCATCTGCTGCATCTTTTGGCTATTCGAAACGTGGGCAAAATCAGAAAAGTCTATTGATTGGATAACTTATTATAATTTTTCTTTCCTTTTAAAAACTAATAGGATATTCAGTGAATGCACCGAGCAAGACGTTCACCACCTTTTGTACGTTCACCACCTGTAACTAGATCAAGACATTTAGCAAATATTACTGCCGTTGATTTCTCTTTAGAATCGTCATCCAGTCGACCAAGTACTTCAGTTCAAATTTCCGATAATCCATTTTTTGAACCCGACCTCACAATTGAGAATCCGGAGAATATTCAGGAACGATTCGTAGATCCTGAACCACTAAACTTTCCTCCGGAACCACCAATCATTCAAACAGAGATTGTTGAGGAACGAACCATTAAATCAGAATCATCTAGTGATACCGATTCAACAAATTCAATTATGGATAATCTGGAAGCTTTAAGTATGGAAGACCAAATGAGAGCTAAACGCACTGGCCAAGGTCACGCAATTACTCATCCAGACATTAATGCGCCAGATTATGAAATCAAAGGACAAATTCTACACATGGTGACTAATTAATGCCAATTTAGTGGTGCGCCGAAGGAAGACCCAAATGAACATCTACGTACCTTTAATAGGATCTGCACACTATTTAAAATCCGAGAAGTGGAGGATGAACAGATATATCTCATGTTATTTCCCTGGACTTTAAAGGGAGAAGCCAAAGATTGGTTGGAATTGTTACCTGAAGGGGCGATCGATACATGGGACGTTTTAGTTGAAAAATTTCTTAAACAATTCTTTCCGGCATCTAAAGGCGTAAGACTTCAAGCAGAAATTGTTACGTTTACACAGAAACCAAATGAAACTCTATATGAGGCATGGACAAGATATGGAAAGTTGTTAAGAGGATGTCCGCAACATGGTTTAGACACCTGTCAGATAGTACAAATATTCTACCAAGGATGCGACATCACTACAAGGAAAGACATAGATATAGCAGCTGGTGGTTCTATTATGAAGAAAACCGAAACTGATGCTTACAAAATTATTGATAACACTGCTTCCTACTCACATGAGTGGAACCAAGAAAAAGATATCGTTAGATCATCTAAAGCAGCTAGAGCCGATTCTAGCCATGACTTAGATTCCATTTTCACAAAGATAGATGCTGTGGAGAGACGAATGGAAAAGATGACTAAAGATATTCACTCAATACGAATTAGTTGTGAGCAGTGTGGAGGACCGCATTTGACAAAAGATTGTCTCAGTATTGAATTAACAATGGAACAAAGAGAGAATATTTCATACATAAACCAAAGGCCTGGAAATAATTATCAGAATAATTATCAACCGCCAAGACCGATTTACAATCAAAACCAGAGTTATAACAGAAATATTCCATACAACAACCAACAAGGTCCTAGCAATCAACAAGTATCCAATAATACTTACAACCAGCAAAGACCTAATTTTCAAAACAAACCACCACAATAAACCGATGATAAAAAGCCGAATTTAGAAGATATGATGACGAAGCTAGTTGAAACTCAAACGCAGTTTTTCACATCTCAAAAACAAACTAATGAACAAAATGCTCAAGCATTTAGAAATCAACAAGCTTCTATTCAAAATCTGGAACAAGAAGTAAGTAACCTAGCAAGGTTAATAGGTGAAAGAAAACCGGGAAGTCTACCTAGTGATACAAATGCTAACCCCCGGAATGAAACAGCTAAAGCCATTACCACAAGAAGTGATACAACACTTAAACCACCTGAAATACCTGTAATTTCTGATGAAGCTATTCCTACTCCACAAGAACCGCAACCTGATCAAGATAAGGAAAAAGAACCGGTAGTTGAAAAGGTTAATGAAGATAACACAGCTAAGGATAAACCTTATGTTAAACCATACCAACCACCACTTCCTTACCCGAGTAAAATGAAGAAAGAGAAACTTGAAGCCGAGCAATCCAAATTCTTGGATATGTTTAAACAGATAAATGTAAATCTTCCTTTCATTGATGTGATTTCAGGAATGCCTAGATATGCTAAATTCTTGAAAGATCTATTCTCAAATAGAAAGAAAATGGAAGAACTCTCGGCTGTTACCATGAATGCTAATTGTTCAGCAGTGCTGTTGAATAAGATACCAGAAAAACTATCTGATCCAGGAAGTTTCACAATTCCATGTTTTCTGGGTAGTCTTAGTTCAATAGAAGCATTGGCAGACTTAGGTGCTAGTATAAATCTAATGCCATATTCACTATATGCTAAACTAGACCTTGGAGAATTGAAACCAACCAGAATAAGCATACAACTAGCCGATAGATCAATAAAATATCCTAGAGGGATAATGGAGAACATGCTAGTTAAAGTTGGTACTTTAGTATTTACAGTAGATTTTGTTGTTTTGGACATGGAAGAAGATTCTCAAGTTCCTCTCATATTAGGAAGACCATTCTTAAACACGGCTAAAGCAATGATAGACGTGTTCGGTAAGAAACTGACCCTAAGTATAGAGGATGAGAGTGTTACCTTTTCAGTTGATAGAGCAATGCAACAACCACAATCTGCAGATGATACATGTTATTATATTCAAACTATAGATGCACATGCAGAATTATTAGAAGAATTTCCAGAATTACAAGGAACAGGAGAATGTTCTTTAGGAGAAGGTAATGAACCAATTGATGAAGCTGAAATATTAGCTACACTTATAGCTAATGGATATGAACCAACAACAGAAGAAATTCAAATGCTAAAAGAAGAAGACAGATATCGATATAAATCATCGATAGAAGAACCACCGAAATTAGAGTTAAAGCCACTTCCAAACCATTTGGAATACGCTTATTTACATGGTGAATCTGAATTACCTGTAATAATATCGTCTTCTCTTACTGAAAATGAGAAATCACAACTCATTTCTGTGTTGAAATCTCATAAACCAGCCATTGCATGGAAGATTCATGATATTAAAGGAATAAGTCCTTCGTATTGCACACATAAAATCCTTATGGAAGAAGGTCATAAAACATATGTGCCACGCCAACGAAGACTAAATCCTAATATGCAAGATGTAGTTAAGAAAGAGATTATTAAACTGCTAGATGCAGGTTTAATTTATCCAATTTCTGATAGTCCATGGGTAAGCCCAGTTCAATGCGTGCCTAAGAAGGGTGGCATGACTGTCATTACAAATGAGAAAAATGAGCTTATTCCTACTAGGACTGTAACAGGATGGCGTGTATGTATTGATTATAGAAAATTAAATGACGCCACCAGAAAAGATCACTTTCCCTTACCTTTCATAGATCAAATGTTGGAAAGATTAGCCGGAAATAGTTATTATTGTTTTCTAGATGGATTTTCCGGATATTTTCAAATTCCAATAGCACCCGAAGATCAAGAGAAAACCACATTCACGTGCCCTTATGGTACTTTTGCTTACAAACGCATGCCATTTGGACTTTGTAACGCCCCAGCAACCTTTCAAAGGTGTATGATGGCGATTTTTCACGACATGATAGAAGAATGCATGGAAGTATTCATGGATGACTTTTCAGTCTTCGGTGATACATTTGAATCATGTCTAGTTAATCTGGAACGAATGCTTATTAGATGCGAACAATCAAATCTAGTACTTAATTGGGAGAAATGCCATTTCATGGTTAAAGAAGGCATCGTTCTTGGACATAAAATTTCAAAAGAAGGAATTGAAGTGGATAGAGCTAAAGTAGATGTAATTGCTAAACTTCCACATCCCACCAATGTTAGAGGAGTTAGGAGTTTTCTAGGGCATGCCGGTTTTTACCGACGTTTCATAAAAGATTTTTCTAAAATTGCCACTCTTATGAATAAACTCCTAGAAAAGGATGCTCCATTCATCTTTTCAGATGAGTGTATCAAATCTTTTAATATTCTTAAAGAGAAACTCACTAATGCGCCGATCATGATAACACCAAATTGGAATCTACCATTTGAACTAATGTGCGATGCAAGTGATTTTGCAATGGGAGCCGTTTTAGGACAAAGGATTGAAAAACGATTTCAACCTATATATTATGCTAGTAAGACGTTACAAGGAGCACAAACGAACTATACAACTACTGAAAAAGAACTCCTTGCTATTGTCTTTGCTTTTGACAAATTTCGATCATATCTCGTTCTAGCAAAAGCGGTGGTCTATACCGACCATTCTGCTCTTAGATACCTATTTTCAAAACAAGATGCTAAACTAAGATTAATCCGTTGGATCTTACTCTTACAAGAGTTTGATATTGAAATCCGAGATAAAAGAGGAGCAGAAAATCTCGCCGCTGATCATCTTTCTCGTCTTGAAAATCCCGAATTAGAAGTTCTAAATGAATCGGCCATACAAGACAACTTTCCTGATGAATATCTATTGAAGATAGATTATAAAGAAATTCCATGGTTTACAGACTATGCAAACTACTTAGTTTATGGATTCCTTGAAAAAGGATTATCGTACCAAAGACGAAAGAAATTCTTCAGTGATATAAAACACTATTTTTCGGAAGATCCACATCTGTTTAAAAGTTGTCCCGATGGAATAATACGCCGATGTGTATTTGGAAATGAAGCCAGTAAAATATTAAACCATTGTCACACAGGACCAACAGGAGGGCATTATGGGCCTCAACTAACAGCAAGAAAAGTTTATGATGCTAGATTCTATTGGCCTACAATTTACAAAGACGCACACCTTCTTTGCAAATCCTGTGATGCTTGTCAAAGGGCCGGAAAAATAAGTCAAAGTGATGAAATGCCACAACATGTCATCCAAGTATGTGAAGTATTTGACATTTGGGGTATTGACTTTATGGGTCCATTTCCAAAATCTCATAATAATCTATATATACTCGTAGCCATTGATTATGTATCTAAATGGGCGGAAGCACAAGCTCTCCCAACTAACGATGCACGAGTTGTAGTCAATTTTTTAAAACGTCTTTTTGCAAGGTTTGGAACACCGAAAGCTTTAATAAGTGATCGGGGTACTCATTTCTGTAATAATCAACTTGAGAAAGTTCTTAAAAGATATGGAGTAACTCATAAAATTTCCACCGCATATCATCCACAAACAAGTGGACAAGTTGAAAATACAAACCGAGCTTTAAAACGTATTCTAGAGAAAACCGTAGGATCAAATCCGAAGGAATGATCCATTAAATTGGAGGCTGCACTCTGGGCTTTTAGAACAGCCTACAAAACTCCAATTGGAACCACACCTTTTAGACTTGTTTATTGAAAAGCATGTCATCTTCTAGTAGAAATTGAACACAAAGCATTTTGGGCTTTGAAGACATGTAATCTTGATTTACATGAAGCTGGACGTCTACGATTAAGTCAACTAAACGAATTAGAAGAATTAAGACATGAAGCATACGATAATTCGTTAATCTATAAAGAAAGAACGAAGAAATGGCATGATAAAAGAATCAGAAGTTCAAAAGAATTTAAAGAAGGAGACAGAGTTCTTCTTTTCAATTCACGATTCAAGCTATTTCCTGGAAAATTGAAATCAAGATGGTCTGGACCATTCATAGTCAAAAGAGTTTTCCCATACGGAACAGTAGAATTGATAAATTCAAATGGGAATGAATTTAAAGTTAATGGTCACAGAGTTAAACATTACATACATGATCCGATGGAAGTTGACAACGAAGTTAATCATAATTTCGACACCACAGCTAACTAAGTGTGGGGAGAATCAAGTCTTTAAAGGATAATATGTATTTCTGTTAGAGTTAGATTGTCTGTTTTCGTGTAGTTCTCGAAAATGGAACCCGAATGGTCTTTCCCTAGCAGACCCTAAAGAACTAGTCTTCTCCCCCCATTCTGAATTTTTATTTTTTTTTAGGTTTTTACAAAATGAAGACTGCCTGTGAACTAAACCATGGTCTAATGCTACACGCTTTTATCACTAAACGTAATAATGACATACTACCGAGTGAACTAGTATCAGTAATCA
This sequence comes from Rutidosis leptorrhynchoides, assembly GCF_046630445.1. Taxonomy (NCBI): domain Eukaryota; kingdom Viridiplantae; phylum Streptophyta; class Magnoliopsida; order Asterales; family Asteraceae; genus Rutidosis; species Rutidosis leptorrhynchoides. The sequence continues at coordinate 19,499,692 of NC_092338.1, forward strand.
GAGAAAGAATGGACGAAGTTAGAAAAGAATCCAGATGCGAAGATAATAAGTTACAATTTGGTAAAGGAAAATCAAAATCCGCAGCGAAAAGAAGAGCACGACACCTAGAAAGATGTCACAAATGCGGAAAATGGTCACATGGAGGTAAATGTTCAAATAATCAAACCTATTCAAACACCGAATTTGTTACTTTATGCAGAGACGGACCGTTCATATGTTTAGAAGAAAAGACACTGAATGCTCGAGGTTACGCCCATGTAGCTATGGAAAACCATTTAAACCGACTATCTTATGAATGGGATAGATCATATAACTAAGAAATCTATTTCACAGGTATGTCTGAACAGTTTTTATTTTATTTTTTTTATTTTTAACCTTTTGATAATAAACGCTAATTTGTTCGCTAAAAAGTATTAAATTGGTATTGAATAAAATTAGGTTTGGCGACCGAAATTATTGATATCATTCAAAAATTTATTACATCACTGCGAAATTTAACGTTTATTTTTAAGGTATAAATATCTTTAATCAATCAACCCAAAATATTTCAAAAATTCGTCATGAGTTAAATTAGGTCTTGGAACCGAAATTACTTTACCGAAAAGAGGGGCGCATATTTTTGATAATATTTGATTGATTAAAGTGGGATAAAAAGCCAAAAAGATTTTTAATTTTATTTTTACCATGTTTTTAAAATTAATATTTAAATCTTAAATTAATATTGTAAACTTTGTAAAAACAATATATTTAAAATTGTAAATATTTGAAAAATTAATATAAGTTTGGTGTGAATTTATAATATGAATTTTTAAATTAAGTTTAGTGTAATTTTTTAATTTTTAAAAAATATGAATTTTTAATTTTATACATTTTAAGTTTTAAGTTTGGTGTGAATTTTTAATATTAATTTTGAATTTTATATTTAAATTGTGTGAATTTAAAAATAAAAATTTACTTTATCTCATTAAGTTAAAAATATGATTTTTAAAATTCGTCGTAAGTTGAAGACTAGGTCTTTAAACCGAAATTGCTTTACCCGAAGGAGGGACGAGAACTTTTATTATCATTATTTTTAATCTTATTAAATTAAAATATACCAAAAACATTAAAAAAAAAAAAAACTCAAAAATCTTAGCTTTTAAAACAATCGCTACAAAAAGACAAATTTTAAAATTTTGTCGAAGGACAGACTAGGACATCGATCCGAAACGACCTCGTCCTAAATAACAAGGGAAACAAAATTTTAAAAATTAATTACTTAATTATTTTATAAGTTAATGATTATATAAAAAAAAAAAAAAAAAAAACCAAACTCCGCGACTCGCGGAATTTGAAGGCTTAAATGCCGCGAGTCGCGGGAGGACCGAAATACAGAAAAAATAAAAAGAGCTGCAACTGATCAGTCCACACAAAACCCACAGAAAAAACTGCGAACATACTGCTGCAAAAACCCGAAAAATACACCCCAAAATCACAATTTTTAACCGTTAATCACCAAATTTTTTACTAAAATCATGTTGAGAAGGATGCTATCTAGGAATTACTCAAGAAAAACGGTAAATTTCTACACCTAAACACCATTTAATCCGAAATTTGGTATTCTTGAGCAATTTTTTCCCAATTTGATTTTGATGCTTTTTAGTGTAATTATGCTTAAATTGATTATGTATTATGCTTGTATAATCTAGATTGATGCTGTTTAACATGATTAGAAGCCTTAAACTTCAAATTTTGAGTAATCTAGGGTTTGTGTTCTTGAGCAAATTTGGGGCTTTTTGATGTAAACAGGTTATGGCCGATTTTTGTCATGAATGGTTGCTAAATTAAGTAGTGTAACATGTCTAGGTAGTTAAATGATACAAACTTTGAGCCTAAACATGATTTTGAGAATTAAAGTGGACTTTTTCAAGTCTAAAATTCATGAACTTGATTTTTGAGAGATAATGCCATTTGAAACTTGTTTAATTGCTAGTAATGATTATTTTGACATGTTATTTGAGTTGAATGCTTATGAACTTGGCGAACATTTTCGTATATGCTTATTTGAAAAAGTGTAGATTTTGATGAAAATATGAAAATAAGCTTAAGTTTGATATAAATTGATCATGTCATTGTAATTATTTTGATTGATGATTTTGCTGACACTAATGCATATTTGGATGCACAAAAATTGTGTTTGATGTGTTTTGCAGACTGAAAGGGGTGAATCTGCATCCCAAGCTCGCAATGCTCCTGCTGAGAATACGGAACAACAGGAGGTGGATAACTACTACAAGCAGGATATACCTCATCCAGTCATGACCATTTCTGATATGCACTTGGAAGATTTGCACCCGAACCTGAGATTTGACAGACTTTGGATAGATTATCCAAAGTACCAAAGGGGTTTGCATACTCTTCATTCTAAGGTTGTTGAAGTACCGAGGGTCATAGAATGGGGACCCTTAGAAGCTGTAGAATTGGCCGGGCCAATTAGGGAATTACTTGTACAGAGGTATGGTAATTCTACTTTTAATGACTGGTACGTTTATTCACCATGCGTAGACCTGTATATAAAGTATGGTGTGAAGAATTGTTGTGTAGTATAGAGTTGAATGATCGGGTTGCTAGTTTAACCGATCGTTCTTTTATTAGATTTTTGTTAGGCGGTTCGATGCGCCACATGTCTTTACTAGACATGGCTCAGGCTTTACGTATATATACGCCTTGTAGCGACCCCGACAAATCGTCAAGTGACGGCGTCGGCTACGTGGGTCCCATTACCTGATTATAAGTCTTTAAGATAACGTTTGACCAAAATATGTCGCCTTCATTTCAAAATAAAGATTGTTTCAAAGTTTATAAGAATTGTTCAACCAAAAGTTAAGTTACAACGTTATAAGTACGATTGAAGTCTAGGCGACACGGTCTAAAGTAAAGTCAAAAGACGCTCCATGAAATGCATGTATACTCGACATCGGATGCAAGTATCAAATAGTAAGCGGAAGCATGTTTCACATATCGTGCAAGACCTGAGAAAAACATAGAAATCTGTCAACGAAAACGTTGGTGAAATCATAGGTTTAAGTAAGTAAGTACAAGTGAACCACAAGATTTGCATCAATGAAATAATAGTAATACATTCCAAAAGTTTGTTTCACGAGCACCCAATTATCAATGCTTAACATTTCCTTCCATTGAACCCCATCACTTAGTGCTAGAACATACACTGTTTCTCGAAAATATATTTCATTCGTAAACGGTAGCGAACCGTTTGAATGAGGGTTTGTCAAACCCATATGGATCCATACAACATAAGTTCTCGCTTACACCCGGCAAGTGTAACTAATGATAATCGAATTGAGGATTTTATTCTAAACTCGTATGTAGAATGTTTGTTTTCCTGTACTTGTGTTCACTTAGTAAAGAAATGTTTATGTTTTCTCATCCCAAATGTAAGTTCAAAAAGAGTAAAAGTGGGACTATGATCTCACCTTGAGTGCAAGAGTTAATAAAGTACTTCAACAAGTAGACGCGTGCAAAGACAAAGCTAGTCTTGACCTAAACATATAGGTTATATCAATAACGGTAAACACAAACGGTCAAAGATGTCCAATTAGTCCTATGGCTCGTTACGACTCGATTATATTAGCATGTGAATCAAATTGTCAAGTTTCATGCAAGATACTAGTAAATAATCATGTTAGAAAGGTTGCATAAGTATTTGGTTAAGTTTGACAAAAAGTCAAACTTGGTCAAAGTCAATGAAAAGTCAACACGTTCGGGTCGGGTCCCGAACTATTTTTCTAAGCTTAGAAGTCATATATGAGCATGTTGGCCAAGTTACATGTTAATCGGAGGTGCGTAGCATAGCAAACATTTTTCGAAATTTGACAAAATAGGTCAGAATCTGACCACGGCATATGCCGCGCCGCGGCCAGATGTGTCGCGCCGCGACATAACACGTGGTCTGGCACCTGGTCAGTTTCAAGGTTCAAGTCTTGGTCAAAACTTCAAATAACCATAAAACGCAAACCGTAAACAACTAGAAGACGTATCTTATACCGTTGGAAAGCTCTTTTGACAAGGAACACAACTAAGCACTTATCATCAAACGACAACATCATTTACAATAGCCGAAAACTCATCAAGTGATCATTAAACGTTCATTTCAAGGTTTCAAGTTCATCAAATGCAATTTGAGTTTCGGGAAACCAATTCACACATATGATATGCCGTTTTGAAGGTAATGAAACATACATTACAACTAAACACTAATAATTAACATTCCATGGCATTCAAGCATCCAAAAATTCATGTCAAGAACTATCAAACCCTAGTCAAACATCACAAAATCAATATTCATGTTTTTGAAGTTTTCTTAATCAACCTACGCATCAAAACGAAGCTAGTGATACTAGTAACACAATTAAAACATGCACTTTAACAATCTAACAACATTAACTCATCCAAAATCAAGGATTAAGCACACCCATTTCAAGTTCATGCTAGTTACTCCAAAAACAACAAATCGAGCAAACCAAACATATATTCATGTTAGACTCGAGCCATAGACACTAACTAACACCATTTCAAATCAAAAACACGAATTTAGAGAAAATCTAGAGTTTTAGAAATGTTACCCAAACGAGATGAAGTTGGTATCAAATTGTAGAGGATGAAGAGAGGATTCCAAATATGTAATCGGATTTGTTGTGAGCTTCCAAGATTGAATTTAGATGATGAATGAATGGAATGGGTTTGTGTGTGTGTTCTTGAGATGGAGAGAAAAGGGATGAGGGAGATGATGGAAATGGATGAAATGGGTTGACTAGTTGACCTAGTCAACTAGTTTGCCCATTTGGCAACTCCGGTCCCTCGAGTTTAAAAGCGGGTGCGGGATTTAACCGATCGAATATTTTTAAAACGCAAGTTAACAAGAGATGTTATAATTAAATGACGGAATTATTATGAACGTTAGTCAACGGAAACTACGAATTTAAATAACGAAAGGTATTATTTAAAAGAAAAAGACGGTGTTAAAAATAAATTTAACGGAAAAACGCGGGATGTTACATTATCCACAACTCAAAAGAAATTTCGTCCCGAAATTTAGTTGGAAGTAGTAGTCGATATCTCTTACTCGAGACTTTACGTTGTCAATGCTATGAATAAGTGAAAGTACGTTCTTGAGGGTTCTCATGAATTTGGATAGTCAGGGTTTTACGTTGCATTAAGGTTCGGTTTTTACGATCCCCAGTTTTAACTGGTTTTCCTATGAAGAGAAGTTTGTCATCGATAGTTGATGTATCCAGCAGGATTGCACGTTCCTGTTCCGCAGGACACGTTTCTAAGTTTGTTGCACGAAATGTAGGGTAAACGGAAACTTAATTGAGTCGGAAGTTCTAAACGGTAGGGAGCGGTTCCAATACGCCCCAAGGTTTCAAAAGGGTTAACAATGTCGCGGGTTTAACTTTCCCTGATTCCCGAAACGGATTACACCCTTCCAAGGTGCGGGTTCTCAATATTACGCGGTTACACACTGGGATTTGTGAGGTTCTCCTCTAAGTTTGGTATAACTCTTCTGGCAACAATGGGTTGTCTCGAGCCCTTCTCGGACTTGAACGATCTCAATTGTTGTTTCTTGATGGAGTTCAGATTTCGGTGGTTGATGCTTTGGTTAAATGAACAGGGGTATGACATTAGCGGTCATATAAGGTTTCGAAAAGTGCGCGTGAACACACGAGTGGTAACTACTGTTGTAAGAGTGATCTACTAAAGGTGACAATACGAGTTTGTGAGATGTCTTTCCAAGACGTAAATCGTTCGTTTGCTCGGTTCGTCAGTTTGTGGGTGGTACGCGGTACTCATGTCTAAGCGGGTTCCCAAGGTTTCTTGTAAAACTAGAAGTGAAACGAGTATTTCGATACAGAATAATTGACAAAGATATACCGTGTTGGAATAGAATCTCTTAAGATACGTTTGAACAAGTTAGTTAGGGTTCGAGAAATGTTCGTTAGGACTATTCACCCTCGTGGCGAATACTTATGTAATATGAGGAGTTTCTCTATCCATGGAGAAATGTTACAAGGAGTTTCTTTAAACGGAAATGCGAACGGTAAAGATAGTAGTGAAATGAGGACTTAGAATAGGATGAGTTTACATCTCGAGGTTGCTATAACGTGCCTCTAGTTGTCAAAAGTTGAAGTCTGAAAGAGAAACGAGGTAGTACACGTAGTTGTATAGTTCGGGGTTGAATAATAGTTGACCGATTATCAGAAACACAAGGGCGTTAAGTCAAAGAAGAGTGAAGTATCGTTGGATTGTGTGTTATCTTAATTTCCAGTAATATCAGACGGTAACGGTGAAATAGCAGAGCTATGTATCGTGGTACGCGATAACGAGAAGATTGATCGGATCCATAAATAAGTATTCAAATTCTCCGTGTAAAATAACGAATTTCAGCTTCCTTGATTTCGAGTCGAGAGGGGTTGCCTTTCAGGCGTTCACGTAGAAGTATTTCTATATTTGAGTTCCATTTTGTGCCACACGAATTTATCTAGTAAGGTTGGTGTGAAGAAAAAAAAAAATAAATCACGTTCAAAGTCCGGACACGAAAAATGTTTAATTCTTTCCCTTAGTACGTTAACGAGGTTAAAGGACGAGCGATACGGGAAAAATTGGAAATTAATCTTTGGTAATAATCGCGAGATCCAAAATTTTACGAATACAAGTCGGAGTCGTGAGGGTTTCTCCAAAATTAATTAAATAAATAATTTTTTTTTTTTTTTTTTTTTTTTTTTTTTTTTTTACCTTGACCACTAATAACATGGTTTAGAATTTGGACTTTGTTTAACCAAAATTCTCACTTGGAGAATTCGGCATAGAGTTGCTCTTTTCTCAAGAGTTCGAGCGTAAGACGGAGACGTTGTCCGTTTTTCCTTTCCGCTTGAATAGCTTAAAACATCAATTATAAGTACGGTAACGGATTTGTCTAGATAAGTTTGCATACGCGGTTCCGGAGGTCTATGAATACGGGCGGAGCCTTAGTTAAACTGAACGGCACTAAAAGAAATTTATAACTATCGTAGCGAGTTCGGAAAGCGGTTTAGGAGACATCTTCTCCCTTAACCCTCAATTGATGATAACCAGAATGAAGGTCGATTTTAGAATATACGCGAGATCCGTGTAACAGTTCAAGAGGTTGTTGATACGGGAAAGAGGATATCGGTTCTTAAACGGAAATCATTTAGTTCACTAGAATCACATATATGTGGGGAAAACATTCTCTTCCTAACGTATAGGTTTTGGGCTCCCTAGTTCTATAGATGTCAAATCAAAGTTCAAATTACCTACCCAATAAGTCTAACGTACTCCCTCCGATAAAATTTATCGATACGCAATGGTTTCCCGTTGGTCACTTGAATGGCGTAAGTAATATCTAGGGGGAGGGGTGGAGTGCAAAGAGTAGGCTCCAAAGCCTTGGATACAAAACATTTATCGATACCCGAATCGGATAAACATGAAACATAAGAGTCGTTGAGAAGGAACGTACCCGTAACTAATTGTCGTTCCGGGAATCCTATGTGTTAAGGTTGAAAGCTCATTCGCGTACATTAGGGTGGGCGTTCTTCTTGGGACATGCATTCTTAAAATGACCCAGTTGTCCACATTCAAAACAAGCACCCCTTCTGCGTGCACTGGGCACCTTTTTAGCGACGGGGGTGGCACCCTTACAACTATGGGCCACATGGCCACTTCTTTGACACTTGATGCAAAATGGTCCGCCACATTTTCCATAATGATGTTTGTGGCACGTGTTGCAAAAAGGTCGTGTTCCAGCATAATTTTTCCTGCCGCCGGGGGTGAAAGGCTTCTTGGTGGAGTCGTTGTGGTTGTGGTTGCTTGATGGAGAGGCTTCCTGTTTTCTTTTGTTGTTAACTGGTTGGGCCTCGGCCGTTGGTGCCAGCGCTTCAATTTCATCCACCGTTTTTATAAATCGGCGGGCTATCATCACAGCCTCTTGTAGGTCGGCGGGTCTTAATGGCATTACCCCGTGTGGAATGCTCTTAGGGAGGCCATCCATGTAAAACTCAACTCCTTGGGGCCCGGGAGCCCGGAGGTTTGGACAAATGGAGGTTAGTTCGGCAAACCGTTGATTATAAGCTTCGAGGTCATCTCGGGCTATTTTTAAATTTCTTGGCCCCTGTTCGAGCCTTCGAGTCTCTTCGCGCGGGAAGTATTCGGTGATCATTCTTTCTCTTAATTCGGCCCAAGAGAGTGTAAGGGCTTCATCGATACCCACTGATTGTACGTACTTGTTCCACCACGAGAGAGCAATGCCGGTGAAAGTGAGGGTGGAAAACTTGACCTTATCTTGGTCCCGACAACCGCTTATACTAAAAACGGCTTCTGTTTGTTCGAACCATCGGGTGAGAGCAACCGGTCCTTCGGTTCCATTGAAAGTGGGAGGATTGTACTTCATGAAGTTTTTGTAGGAGCACCCCCCGTTTGAATTACCGACCCCATGATTGTTGTTGTTGTTGGAGAAGTGACCGGCCACTGCCTCTCCCACAGCGGTGGCTATCATTCGTTGAAGAGCTTGTTCGAGAGTTTCGGGAGGGGTATTGTGTTGATGTTGGTGAGCCATTGTTCCTTCATGACACAAGAATACCGTTGTTTAGTATTATCAATAATACTAATCGTGATGTGGAAATCAAGATAAAGAGGAAATTTTTCCTTGACTCGCCTTAAATTCTTTATGTCATAATGTCGGAACGTCCATGTGAATCACCGTAATATAATCCCGGAAATTATATTACCCTGATTTACATGTGCATTTAACATTACTTTATAAAGTCAAGATGGCGCGTCAACAAAATTTATCAACGTAAGATCAAGATCGAATACGAGTTAGATATGATAGAAGAGTTCGAGTATAAATGCACAAATAGTCAAGTAATTCCTACTTCAATCTATATGCCGGTTGTAGTCTAGATTCACCTATGTACCCTATGACTCGGGGTGAACACAAATGAACTCTAAATCCCTACAACCAAGGCTCTGATACCACCTGTAGCGACAGATGGGGTAGAAACCCACCCAGTGCCTTTCCAGCTAACCGCTTGGTGACCACTGAGTGTACCTCAGACACTGATTTTACAGCCCGCATTTCTGCCAAACTGCCAACCCTCAAATTCCAAGGGATCGCAAGGGGTAAGAGCCAATGCTTCGTCACAGGTAACACTGTGAGAACCCCCTCTACGATTAACCCGCCAAAAAGCATAGTCCGTATGAGTGCCCGGCCTGACAGCCGGCGCGCGTGACTACCTTTACGGCTAAGGTTAAACCAGCTCTGATACCACCTGTAGCGACCCCGACAAATCGTCAAGTGACGGCGTCGGCTACGTGGGTCCCATTACCTGATTATAAGTCTTTAAGATAACGTTTGACCAAAATATGTCGCCTTCATTTCAAAATAAAGATTGTTTCAAAGTTTATAAGAATTGTTCAACCAAAAGTTAAGTTACAACGTTATAAGTACGATTGAAGTCTAGGCGACACGGTCTAAAGTAAAGTCAAAAGACGCTCCATGAAATGCATGTATACTCGACATCGGATGCAAGTATCAAATAGTAAGCGGAAGCATGTTTCACATATCGTGCAAGACCTGAGAAAAACATAGAAATCTGTCAACGAAAACGTTGGTGAAATCATAGGTTTAAGTAAGTAAGTACAAGTGAACCACAAGATTTGCATCAATGAAATAATAGTAATACATTCCAAAAGTTTGTTTCACGAGCACCCAATTATCAATGCTTAACATTTCCTTCCATTGAACCCCATCACTTAGTGCTAGAACATACACTGTTTCTCGAAAATATATTTCATTCGTAAACGGTAGCGAACCGTTTGAATGAGGGTTTGTCAAACCCATATAGATCCATACAACATAAGTTCTCGCTTACACCCGGCAAGTGTAACTAATGATAATCGAATTGAGGATTTTGTTCTAAACTCGTATGTAGAATGTTTGTTCTCCTGTACTTGTGTTCACTTAGTAAAGAAATGTTTATGTTTTCTCATCCCAAATGTAAGTTCAAAAAGAGTAAAAGTGGGACTATGATCTCACCTTGAGTGCAAGAGTTAATAAAGTACTTCAACAAGTAGACGCGTGCAAAGACAAAGCTAGTCTTGACCTAAACATATAGGTTATATCAATAACGGTAAACACAAACGGTCAAAGATGTCCAATTAGTCCTATGGCTCGTTACGACTCGATTATATTAGCATGTGAATCAAATTGTCAAGTTTCATGCAAGATACTAGTAAATAATCATGTTAGAAAGGTTGCATAAGTATTTGGTTAAGTTTGACAAAAAGTCAAACTTGGTCAAAGTCAACGAAAAGTCAACACGTTCGGGTCGGGTCCCGAACTATTTTTCTAAGCTTAGAAGTCATATATGAGCATGTTGGCCAAGTTACATGTTAATCGGAGGTGCGTAGCATAGCAAACATTTTTCGAAATTTGACAAAATAGGTCAGAATCTGACCACGGCATATGCCGCGCCGCGGCCAGATGTGTCGCGCCGCGACATAACACGTGGTCTGGCACCTGGTCAGTTTCAAGGTTCAAGTCTTGGTCAAAACTTCAAATAACCATAAAACGCAAACCGTAAACAACTAGAAGACGTATCTTATACCGTTGGAAAGCTCTTTTGACAAGGAACACAACTAAGCACTTATCATCAAACGACAACATCATTTACAATAGCCGAAAACTCATCAAGTGATCATTAAACGTTCATTTCAAGGTTTCAAGTTCATCAAATGCAATTTGAGTTTCGGGAAACCAATTCACACATATGATATGCCGTTTTGAAGGTAATGAAACATACATTACAACTAAACACTAATAATTAACATTCCATGGCATTCAAGCATCCAAAAATTCATGTCAAGAACTATCAAACCCTAGTCAAACATCACAAAATCAATATTCATGTTTTTGAAGTTTTCTTAATCAACCTACGCATCAAAACGAAGCTAGTGATACTAGTAACACAATTAAAACATGCACTTTAACAATCTAACAACATTAACTCATCCAAAATCAAGGATTAAGCACACCCATTTCAAGTTCATGCTAGTTACTCCAAAAACAACAAATCGAGCAAACCAAACATATATTCATGTTAGACTCGAGCCATAGACACTAACTAACACCATTTCAAATCAAAAACACGAATTTAGAGAAAATCTAGAGTTTTAGAAATGTTAATCAAATGAGATGAAGTTGGTATCAAATTGTAGAGGATGAAGAGAGGATTCCAAATATGTAATCGGATTTGTTGTGAGCTTCCAAGATTGAATTTAGATGATGAATGAATGGAATGGGTTTGTGTGTGTGTTCTTGAGATGGAGAGAAAAGGGATGAGGGAGATGATGGAAATGGATGAAATGGGTTGACTAGTTGACCTAGTCAACTAGTTTGCCCATTTGGCAACTCCGGTCCCTCGAGTTTAAAAGCGGGTGCGGGATTTAACCGATCGAATATTTTTAAAACGCAAGTTAACAAGAGATGTTATAATTAAATGACGGAATTATTATGAACGTTAGTCAACGGAAACTACGAATTTAAATAACGAAAGGTATTATTTAAAAGAAAAAGACGGTGTTAAAAATAAATTTAACGGAAAAACGCGGGATGTTACACGCCTGAGGAGTTAGCATCTACCGATTGTAGAGGGTTGATACTAAATGGTAGAAAGATAGATGAAAATTTTGATACACACGGTGTGTGGAGTCAAATGACAAGCCATCACCGTTTCAAAGGGGGAAATTACTCTTATTTGGATATAGATAGAGCTGAATTAAGAGTAATTCATAGGTTTTTAGCTAATTCGATTACACAAAGGGGTAAGAACAAGGAAAAAGTAAATGAACAGGATTTGTTTTACCATATGTGTATTCGAGACCTACAAAGCGCTGTAAGTATAACGTATTGTGTGGGTTATTATTTATCAGCTATGGTTCGGGGGATGAGACCGCATAGCATAATAGGAGGTGGTATTTTTATTACTTTGATTGCTGAATATCTCGGTGTGGATATAAGTCGGGGGGGATTATTAGTAGAAGAACCAGAACCCCGCGATACTATAGGTTTAAATGTATACCATGGTGCGAAAGTTTTGAAGAGGCGAAATAACGCCGCAGTACAATACCATGGTAGACATCCACAGGTTGAGAGAAACCAACAGCAAGGTAATGTAGGAGGGGGGAATGAGATGCAAGAAATGCAAAGGTTTATAGCTTCTCTGGAGTACGAAAATGCTAGACAGAGAGCATTTGAAGATTGGCAAGTTCATCAAAACCAAATCATAGCTCATTGCCAACATATAGGTAGAAACTATATTCCTACACCGAAACCCATCTTCCCTCCCTGGTCTATAGAGATGCAACCACCGTATCCTACGTATAACCCTGCCGAAGCATTCTATAGCACCTATGGTTATGCTTGGAACCCCTATTGGTACCAATATCATCCCTAGTCTACTTATTTTTTTTTATTTTGTAATTTGTAATGATTGATACGTTTAATACTTTTGTTAATATTGTAATAGTTTTTATTATTGTCTAACTTTTATTCTTAGATTGTAATAATTTTTGAATGTGGGGTAATATACCAAACTTCAAAAATATGTATATATGTTTGCAGTTTATCTTATGTACACAACAGGGTAAAACAACGCATTTTCAAAGACTGGCATTAAGGTCAGCAAAAGCAACTAATTTTGACGACAAGATGCAAAATATATGTGAAATAACAACGAGACGGAATGAACAAATGATGTGCACCATTTATCATTCAGCAAACAAACGCCAATATATTTGGAAACTTTGGTAAAAATTTAATCATTTTCACACAAATCACCCTCAATAATTTAAATTGTTACTGATTTCTTGCAAATGAGGGCATTGCAAGATCTTAAGTGTGGGAAGGGGTTAAATTCTTTCGGATTTTAAAATTTTTATCTTAAACACTTGGTTACCATTAAAAATACTAGTAAAGCAGTTGTTGTATTAGAATATAGTGCTCTCTGATAATAAAGAACAGCCCTAGTCTTATATACTGACTACCCAATTCTAGTAAAATTTTTCAAAATTTTCAATTAAATGAACTCAAAATCATGTTTATACATATTTATGAACGATAAAACTAGGTTTTAACACCGAAATTATTGTTACCTCGGAAAGGACATAAATTGAGAAACAAACCAAATTGTTAAAATTCATTTAAAATGGAATAGAGGACGATAAAAAGGAAAACAAAAGCCAAGTGTGGGAAAATTCTCCAAGTTATTCAAAACATATGTCACATATTTTTGTACAAATAAACTGAAAATACTTTTGCTTTGGACTAAACTAAACTGTTTTACCCGATGAAAGAAAAGAAGAGATGGATCTACACGATGAATCAATTCCATCATTAAAAGGAAGTAAAGTCTTCCGAAAAAGACACGCGCTTCTTGATTTAGGTCATGAAGTTGTCATCCAGACCAGCTGTAGGTTGACGAAAAATCTAGAAAAGTCATCACTAAAATCAGCAGGAAATCCACGGACCTCAGCATTAAACAGGGTCACCAAGTGGTCAGATTTATCCTAACCATGAGAAGGATTTATTTCGTAAAATGGGGGGGGGGGAACCATGCAAATTAGCTGGATAAGACTAATGAATCAGATCCCCAGAAAGGATAATCTCCTTAAAGATTAAAAATCAGCTTTTAAGCCTGATATTACTCAATCCTAGAGATTGACCTTAAAGATTGAGAATTCAAACTCATGGAATTCAATGATATCTAAACTCGAGCTTGAACGAGAAAATATTTTGATCAAAATTACAAATCGATTTGTTTTCTGAAAACCCTATTTTCAATGCGTTCATTACCATTGAACGTAAAATCCTAGGAATTCACCTGGAATTCATTAGGTCACCTGAACTAAATCGGGTGTCAACCGTAAGAACGATGGTTGCATAGCATGGTCAAAAACAGGACCTTGTGCCAGACTGAAAAATATTAAGGATGAGCTTTACTATTGCTCCTACCAAGGATAGTAATTGCGTCCGACACGTTATAGACCATAATCAAATGCATGTCATTAGACATTGCCTTAACAGTTGCTTGTTCAACGCTTTCCTTTACAACCGGACGGTAGTTTACCGAAAGGTAATATACGGGACAAGTAAACTGGACGTGTTGCTTTCCAAATACAAGGTTAGCAAGTGGGTGACACAAAACCATAAGTTTTGAGCTAAAATTTTCAAATCTGAAACCCACCAAACCCACAAAAATATTTTGCAAACACCGGTAAAGGGTTATTCCGGAAAACTTATTTAGGGTAAAAACTAGATTTAATTTTCAAAAGATCAAATGTTTTCATAAAGATCCAATTTCCTTAATGGATCTAAATTTTTATAGTCATGTGGGACTGTAAACCATATCGTTACTACCATTGTTTATACCACCGTATAGAAATCACTGATGTACAAAGTGTGAAGAATAAAGAAGTGATTCTAGTATTTCAAGACGATATTGCTTGAGGACAAGCAACGCTCAAGTATGAGAATATTTGATAATGCTAAAAACGAACATATATTTCATAGCATTATTCCTCAAGAAAGACAAGCTTTTAGTTGCAATTGTTCTATTTACAAGTGATATTCGTTTAAATAATAAAAGGTGAAGACAAAAGACAGATTCGACGAATTGAAGACGCAAACGACCAAAAAGCTCAAAAGTACAAAAGACAATCAAAGAGGTTCCAATTATTGATAAGAAACGTCTCGAAATTACAAGAGTACAAGATTCAAAACGCAAAGTACAAGATATTAAATTGTACGCAAGGACGTTCGAAAATCCGGAACCGGGACCAGAGTCAACTCTCAACGCTCGACGCAACGGACTAAAAATTACAAGTCAACTATGCACATAAATATAATATAATATTTAAATAATTCTTATAATTATTTATATATTATAATAAATAATAAAAACCGTCGGCAAGAAAGACTCCAAACTGGACTGAGCTGTAATTTCAATCTCCGCGACTCGCGGAGTTTGAAGGCCAAAAATGCCGCGAGTCGCGGAGCCCCAAGTTTTGAAAGTCCCTATAAAAGCAACCGAATTCTGAGCATTTTTCATCATCTTTTTTCTTCTCCTCATTCATACGTAAAATATATATATATATTTATAATTTATATTTTAATTTTAATTATAATTCTAATAATAAGGGTATGTTAGCGAATGTTGTAAGGGTGTAAGTCGAAATTCTGTCCGTGTAACGCTACGCTATTTTTAATCATTGTAAGTTATGTTCAACCTTTTTACATTAATGTATCGTAGCTAAGTTATTATTATGCTTATTTAAAATGAAGTAATCATGATGTTGGGCTAATTACTAAAATTGGGTAATTGGGCTTTGTACCATAATTGGGGTTTGGACAAAAGAACGACACTTGTGGAAATTAGACTATGAGCTATTAATGGGCTTTATATTTGTTTAACTAAATGATAGTTTGTTAATGTTAATATAAAAATTTACAATTGGGCGTCCCTATAAATTACCATATACACTCAATCGGACACGATGGGCGGGGTATTTATATGTACGAATAATCGTTCATTTAACCGGACACGGGAATGGATTAATAGTCACTAGAATAATTAAAACAGGGGTGAAATTATGTACAAGGACACTTGATATAATTGATAACAAAATATTAAAACCTTGGGTTACACTCAGTCGACATCCTGGTGTAATTATTAAACAAAGTATTAAAATCTTGTTACAGTTTAAGTCCTCAATTAGTTGGAATATTTAACTTCGGGTATAAGGATAATTTCACGAGGACACTCGCACTTTATATTTATGACTGATGGACTGTTATGGACAAAAACCAGACGGACATATTAAATAATCCAGGACAAAGGACAATTAACCCATGGGCATAAAACTAAAATCAACACGTCAAACATCATGATTACGGAAGTTTAAATAAGCATAATTCTTTTATTTCATATTTAATTTCCTTTATTTTATATTTAATTGCACTTCTAATTATCGCATTTTTATTGTTATTGTATTTAATTGCACTTTTAATTATCGTACTTTTTAATTATCGCAAGTTTATTTTATCGCACTTTTATTATTCGCAATTTCATTATCGTTATTTACTTTATGCTTTAATTTAAGTCTTGTATTTATTTTTAATATTTTACATTTGGTTTTAACTGCGACTAAAGTTTTAAAATCGACAAACCGGTCATTAAACGGTAAAAACCCCTCTTTATAATAATAATATTACTTATATATATATATATATATATATATATATATATATATATATATATATATATATATATATATATATATATATATTGTATTTTTATAAAAGTAAACTAATATAGCGTTAAGCTTTGTTTAAAGATTTCCCTGTGGAACGAACCGGACTTACTAAAAACTACACTACTTTACGATTAGGTACACTGCCTATAAGTGTTGTAGCAAGGTTTAAGTATATCCATTCTATAAATAAATAAATATCTTGTGTAAAATTGTATCGTATTTAAGAAGTATTTCCTTGTAAAATTTAATAGTATTTTATATACACCTCGCGAAACATCAAGGTCAAAATCCAAATATGAAATTGAATGAAAATGATTATTTTGTAGTGAACGGATTTGTATATCTTGTGGATGTAAGTAGGATAGTAAATGACTGTTAAATCAGATTCGAAGAATGTACAGTGTAACTTATTAATGTGAAATCTAAATATTCCTTGGGTATTACCTACCCGTTAAAATATTTTCACCATTAACAGTTTGTACAAAAGAATTTTTAATTACAATCTTTATGAAAATATACTTACATATATATTTTATTCAGATGTAATCATAGATTTAATGAGTTAATATAATATTAACCTCATTTGATTTACCGTTAGAACAAGAATATATAATCTCTAAAATATTAGAGATTACATAATCGCTATGTCGAACGAAGATAAATGATGTAGAACGATACGTAGAATGATGACTATACTCGAGGTACGGAATGAGATATTGAGGCATGAACTGTTGATGGTATTGGTGTTGTTACTGATGGTACTATTAGTGCCGGTGATGTTGCTGAAGCTGGTAAGTTTTGCACCATATTTTCCAAATTTATTACTCGAGCGCGAAGTTCGTTGACTTCTTCTTTTACACCGGGATGGTTATCGGTTCGGACAAGCGGATAAATAAGGGTTAGAATTTTAGATGGAATATAATCGTGTCGAGATATTCGGAAATGAGGGTGAAAATGGTGTTTCGGATTGATTCGCCAGTAAGTGCTTTAGGTTCTTCACCAGGAGGTGAATTCGGCTGGTGGAAAGGATCGCCCTCTTCTCATCTCCATTGATTAAGTGGATTACGAATCCATCAGATGAATTGGGGATGGATGATTGGTTGATTCATTCTGGTGACACTGTTTTCAGAGCTCAGGTGAAACTCCATATCGGAATAGCTGTCGGAATTCGAGGAATTCAAACTGGTTGAGGGATTCATCTCGTACGATCAGATGAAAGATTTTCAATAAGAAATAGATTACAGGATGTAGATTAGTACCCTGCAATACATAATTTACATATGCATATATAATACTAAAATACCATAAGTTACGGAGGAATCTACGGAAGCTGTCAGGCAAAAGTAACAATAACAGATACGCTAAGATATGAATTTATCTACACACTATCTATGCAATAGAGGCATTAAGACGTGTCTAGACTTAAGGATGATAAGCAAGTAATTTTTGACACGGAGTGATAAGCAAAACTTTTGACATGCAGACACGGTCGAAGTCCAGACCCACTAATGCTTCTAAACAACTATCAGTTAGACACACTAATGCAAGACCTGGTTCGCTAAGAGCACTGCTCTGATACCACCTGTAGTGACCCGTACTAATCCATCTGGACGAATACATTACATTTGGTTATATCGCGAGGTACTTGACCTCTATATGATACATTTCACAAACATTGCATTCATTTTTAAAAGACAAACTTTCAATACATCGACAGTTGACGACGTGCATACTATTTCATAATATATCCAACTATAATTGACTTAATAATAATCTTGATGAACTCGACGACTCGAATGCAACGTCTTTTGAAATATGTCATGAATGACTCCAAGTAATATCTCTAATATGAGCAAATGCACAGCGGAAGATTTCTTTAATACCTGAGAATAAACATGCTTTCAAGTGTCAACCAAAAGGTTGGTGAGTTCATTAGTTTATCATAATCATTCATTTTCATCATGTTAATAGACCACAAGATCTCATATATTGTCACGCGTAACTCGCGAATTAAAATTCATTCATATGGTGAACACTTGGTAACCGACCTTAACAGGATGCATATAGAATATCCCCATCATTCCGAAACTCTCATCGGACATGATAAATCGAAGTACTAAAGCAGTTCAAAATCTCTGACTGGGGCTTGTCAAGGCCCATAGATCTATCCTTAGGATTCGCGTCAATTAGTGGCGATTATAATATACACCAATTCTTAGGCTACCAAGTTCAAAAAGGGGCATATTCGGTTCGATAATTCAACCATAGAATGTAGTTTCGATTACTTGTGTCTATTTCGTAAAGCATTTATAAAAGCAGCGCATGTATTCTCAGTCTCAAAAATATATATTGCAAAAGCATTTAAAAAGGGAGCAAATGAAACTCACCATACTGTATTTTGTAGTAAAAATACATATGACTAAATTGAACAATGCAGAGTTGGCCTTGGTTTCACGAACCTATATATATATATATATATATATATATATATATATATATATATATATATATATATATATATATATATATATATATATATATATATATATATATATATATATTAAAATATATACTTGTAATCTAACAAATATATATTATTATTAGTGATATAATTTGTATTAATATCTTATATCTGTCAATTTATATATTTTAAATAAATATCAATATTAATATAGTGTTTTGTATTAAATATATTTTTATATAACTTTCTTTCATTGGCAAAATTAATAATTATAATAATACCAGATTAAAGATAATAATAATAATGATAGTTATAATATTAATGTTAATAATAAAAATGTAAATGAAAATTTTAATAAAGGTAATATCTTTAATAATAAGGTTATATGATAGTTTTTAAAAAAATAAAAATTTTAAGACTCATATTAATAATACTAATAATAAATATAAAAGTTATTTTGTTCTAAAAAAATTAGTTTTAAGTCTAATTCCTAAGACTAAATAATACTTAGTAGTAATACTTTGTAATAATAAATATAATTATGATACTAATATTAATATTAATGGTAATATTAGTAAATTACATTATGATAGTGATAATAATACTAATAATATTTATTGTTAATACTTAGTAATAGCAATAATAATAATGATAATATTACTTATACATATAATCATCTTCTAATGTTAGTATAATAATAATTATCTTATTAATCATTAATTATAATCATAGTAGTAACATTAATAATAAGAATCATAATAATAACAAATATAATGATAATAATAATACTTGTAATACTTAGTGATGTTACTGAGTAATAACAAAAGTGATAGTAATATTGGTTATATTATTAATTTTAACATAAAAATAACACTAATTAATAACAAAAATAATAATAATAACAATAATAATAATAATAATAATTATTATAATAATAACAAAAGAAAGGAGGACTACCTTTAAAGGAAGCTTTATAAAAAAAAAAAAAAAAGAACCGTCCCAGCCCGGGCTCGAACCCCCGACCCCTCGTTAAACCAAAACACTCTAAACCATTGAACTGCCATTGCTTTTCTGATTTAATCCCATCTTACATCTATATATCATATACCTATCTGTTTTCAAGTTCTTCTTCTTTTCCTCAATTTCAAAGTCGACCAGGATCAACCCAATATAATCATAATTAGTCCTTTTGAATTTAAGACTATTAATTCAAACAGAAACATCTGAGATTCAATTGACTTGAATTATTTAACAGAGAATAATAAAAAAAAAAAAATACCGTCGGGTTCTTGAGTTCATGAACTCAATGTTTGATTTTGATTTTAAGATCGTTTTGGACAAAACTTATAACACGAATTAGATTATAAATGACTCCTGGAAACTTTCCCAATCATCAATTTAATCTAAAACACAAAAACGAATGCGAATTTCTTGATGAACACATCGATTGACTTTTGAAACATAAATTTTGCCCTTAAAATTTAGATGAGACTTGAAAGATTGAAAGCTGTAATTTTACAAATATGTTGAGTACAAGATTCTAAATAAAACTGCATTAACAGATTTTCTATTTCAATTCGTTTTCTGACTTTTGAATAATCGAACCAAGAACAGGAGACCGACTGGTTTATTGGGTTTTCTTTTAGAAATTTCAATTTGAGAAATACTGTAAGGTGTTAATTGATAAGGATAATTAAAAGCACTAAATGTGTTAATCAATTTTATCGAATAACTTGATTATTACTCAGCCAATTTGATCGACAGGTTCCAAAAAAAAAATATAAAAAAAATAGAAAAGGCGTACGATTCCTAATCTAATTGGTTGTATCTGTGATTGGACTTCTTAATTGGTACTATCTTGAAGACACAAGGATCAATTTACCAAAGCTGATACCGACGTGCAACTGAATACAACAACTCCTGTATTTTATATATCTATTTAACCGTAATTATCTATATATCTGCATAAATATTAATGTATAAATATATAATTGTGTTTTGTATATATATATATATATATATCAATATTTATATATCTGTATTAAATATTTATTCATGTATATAGTATTGATTACATAATACGTTTTCGTATATATATATATATATATATATATATATATATATATATATATATATATATATATATATATATATATATATATAATAGTATATATGTATAGATACATATGTTTTTATATATTTGTATATATATTTTCTGTATGTTATAATTGATCTTTTAATTAATAAATATAGCTATAATAATACTCTTAATTATATAAAAAAAATATTAATAACACTTTATCATAATATAACAATATTATTGATAATAATGATATCTACAATTATTATTATTATTAATGATAATAATATTAATTCATAATGTTACTAAATTTTTTAATAATAATCTTATTAATAAGACTAAATATAGTAATACTATAACAGTTTATATTTATCACACTTCGTATATATTTATCAAAATTTTATTTAACTTGTAATTTTTAATATATTAATATTACCTGTTATTGTTTATGAAATCTTATAATTTATATTATGTAATAACTTATATTGAGTAATAATTTCTTATTTATATAGCACAATATACAAATAATAAATATTAATAGAAATCACATATATACATATAGATTCATAATAATATCATGTATCTAATTATATATACATACTTAATTGTTTATTATTTTATATATTTAATTCTAATTAATTAGAGTTTTATTTTATTAACTCAAAATATCATATATACACTTTTATATTTATATTTTTACTTACCTATTTACTTACGCACAATAGTTCGTGAATCGTCGGGAATAGTTAAAGGTCAAATGAATATATGAGATAGCTCAAAATTTTTGTGATTCAATTTAATAGACTTTGCTTATCATGTCAAAACCATATAAAGATTAAGTTTAAATTTGATCGAAAATTTCCGGGTCGTCACAATTTTGAATCAATTGCTTGTAATAACTTAAGATGATGTTTATTTGTGTTTCAATGCTTATGATTAGTGTAATCTTAGCCATGATTGGCTAAATCCATTGTGTTTGCTTATCTCTGAATCTCTAATGCAAAGATTTGCCCCTAAATCAATTGAATGATGTTGTTTAAATGAAATACATGAATAAATGTTATTGTGTTAGCTATAGATCCATTGTTATGCATTTGTTTTAGGCTTTACTTTGATTACATAGGTTGAGTAGCTCTCTTAGTGATTTGAGAAGTGAATCAATTTGTGCTTCAACACCTTAGGTGATCTAGACAACTAGATTAACGATTTTAAGTGATTATGTTCTTGATTTGAGTTGGTTTTCAATTGACCTTTAGTAAACATAATGGTGTTCGATTATTTTAAGTGATTTCGATAGTTGAAGGGTTCTAAGTGATTTCAACCCAAGCATAATCTCAATAACCGTTCATACTTAACTTGATCTTAGAATACAATGCTTATGTGAGTTTGCAAAGTGTAATTCGATTAAGGTTTGGTAGTAATGCTAAACATTTAATAGTTCAAAAACTAGTGCGATAACAAATTGGGTAAAACGGGGCAATCCAAGCATAGAGAGGATTAGGTAAGTGAACAATCTTTAGTTAATTGAATTAGTTCTTAATATTTAGTTACTTGTTAATTGCTACTTGTCTTAATTGTTAAGTTTACGTTTGTTTACTTGCATACGTTTTAGTTGTTAATTAAAATAAATCAAAACCCCCTCAATCAAACAAACACTAGTACAATTAATAGTTTCAATTATTCTACTTACACCGCTCTCTTGGGACGAACTTGAAATGAATACTTACATTAAAGTTCTATAATAACCGGGTTCTAATTGCTCGTTAGTTGTGTGTGCTCATTTGTAGTGTTTGAATCTTGTATAAATTTAGAGGGTAAATGATGTATTATTCCACACGCATCGCCAGTTATGTTACCTAGATCATTTTTAATGGTGCATGTGACATCACAGGCAGTTTATGCACTTATTGGCCAAAAAGTGCAATCTGCATATGGAAGGACAATATAAGTTTCTGACACTCAATAACCCAAAATGTCAGTTTTTTTTTATCATTTTTGTGTTAGGTCTACTAGTTTTTTTTTTTTTTTTTTACATTTTATTGATTAAATTAAGACATATAATTAATAAAACTAATAATATAATATTTAATCAAATAGAAAAAACTACAAAATACTAAATAAAAAATACTTGAATTAAAACAAATACTAAATACTAAATACTAAATGAGAAAAGTACTTAAATTAGAAAGAAAAAAAACAAGGATTAAACTAGTAAACTGGTCGTCGTCTACGGATGATTCCGTCAGTTTGTTGCGGTGGTTTGTCGACCAAATTTTTTAACTGATCGAGATACAATTTTTGAAGCTTTTCAATTTACTCTTTGCATTCGGGGTCACGATCTCCTTGGCATTGATGCTCAAAATGCTAGCACCTACAAAAGCGGTTCGGATGGTATCTTGTTTTTTTCGCATGGTTAACACATTTTGTTCTTTCCGACTTATGCTTTGAAATTGCTTCTAATGCATCTCCCGCTTTTGATGACCGAGTCGAACGACTGACTCAGTAGAATAGTTTGATCGGGACTTTTTTTGCCTTCTCTCGGCCCATTGGTCTCGAAAAAGGATCATCAACAAAAATATCGTTGTTATGAGAAATGGGAATCTCAAACCCCTCCCCATCAGCATCTAAAGGAACGTGACCACCCGAGCCCGGAACGTACCACTTTGCCTTATCTTTCAAACCGTGCCAAGCATCCATCATGTTAAACATTTTTTCACTGGTATTGTTTATATAGATTTGTTGAGCCCGGTCTTCGACACCTTGATTGTTTTCCCTGCTTCTCCAATTGTGCTTTGGCTTCATGGTATGCGGCTTGAAACTCACTACAAGATTTATTGCCGTTTCATTACTTTGACATCAATTGGCCGTCACCTCTTTGCCATCCATTTTTATTGTTGTTGAATTTTTTGTGAATTGTAGACCACAACGATACAATATTTGCGAATTTCCCTTTCGGGAATCCTCAGACTAATTTTCCTAATATCGAGTCAACCACGCTTCTTTTTGACTTGTCCATTTTGTTTGATTTTTTATCATCCGACCACCTTTGAAACCTACAAAAATTCAAACATTTATACATACATACATATATAAATATATATGTATATATATACATACATACATACATACATACATATATATACATATATATATATATATATATATATATATATATATATATATATATATATATATATATATATATATATATATATATATATATATATATATATAAACCATATGTAAACCGTATGTATATATACATAAAAATTAAATCAGATTAACCTTGCTTTTATGTTTTTTTTAATATTGTCTTCAATTTTCAGGACCGAATCTTCTTGAGTTTGTTCTTGATTTGTAGTTGAGTTTGTGGTTGCGTTTCCATCATTTTTTCTTGTTGAGCTGTCGGAGTAATCAGAGTCATCAACTAAGGTGTCATGGGCGGATACTTCATGGCAGAGATGAAATTATTTTTTAATATGTAGCCAACGGGAGTCGAACTCCTGACTTCTCCTAAAGGAGGTATACCACCAACCACTGGACTACATCACAACTTCAAATAATTAAAACTTAAAAAAAAAAAAATCAAACGGTCATCAGACCGTTGGTCAGCTTGGACGAATCAAAATGTGACACGTGGAAGCAACGTTTTCTTTTTCATCAGCAGTCCAACTGACGCCCTCCTTTCGTTAAAGCTGACGCCCCGTTAACAGCGTTAGTTTTAGTCACTTTCGGCCAACTAGACTGACGGATGGAATCCGACATACCGTTAAAAATGTTCTAACATATTGTTTTTTGTCTTTATCGTAGTAAATAATTCTGTACTAGATAGATTTAAGGCACAAAGTTTAACTACTATATTAGCCTTGTAAATAGTAACTTTCACATAGTTATGAACATGCGTATTTTAGTAACTTTTAATTTATTTCTTGTTCATTTTTTAATATATAAATATCAATATTAGAATTATTTTCATATATATATATATATATATATATATATATATATATATATATATATATATATATATATTTATGTAATTATTAGGAGTATTATTCTTTTATTGAAGTTAGTAGATTAGTGCATAGTAGATTGTAAGTGGCATGGAGTATAACACATGCATGGGATAATTATCTCGTACAGATATAAGCAAAGTTGATTCCTATTGGATGGTGTTTGTTTTATATTTCAAGAAAGATTGAAGATACCACTATATAACTATATACCATGTAACAAGACTCGAATATACATCTATGAGTAGGAAAACACTTGTAAATCTCAATACTCGCTATGATCAAGGGACAACTTGATGAATCAAGCTGGATAGGGACGAAAACAGCAGTCCCATCTTCGTGGCTACAAAGTGAAACGAACCTATCCACTTAGCCCATTGGTCGTAGGATTCGGAGACACAAGCAAAAAACCTGCAAAATTAACCAATTCCTTCTTTAGTGGATGCATTACGGATTGAAAGTAACGGGTCGGTTAGCCAAGATAACCATTCGAGACTCACATTTTTACCACGAAAATTGATCCATTCAAAACATTTAACTTGGATGTCCGAGATGATTTTTGGCGGGCTTGAAGGGTTATTCCCGAAAACATGGTCGTTCCGATTTTTCCATAGAAAATAACTCGATACCCATATCACCACTTGCCAAATGGAAACTTCAAGGGGGAGGTGAATGATGGATTGGATGCTTTTGTAAGATCCGGGAGATTGTTAATCCATAAGTGATCAATATTCCACCATTTTCGGATTTTTTTCCCAGACTTTCGAGGCAACTTTACATTTGAAAAGAGTGTGATGGAGTGTTTTGATATCATCATCGCAAACCGGGCATCTAGTAGAATGCAAGTCAATGTCACGTTTATCAAGCTCCGTTTGTACGGGCAATTTGTTTTTAGTAGCGCGCCAAATAAATATTGAGATTTTTTTAGGCAACAATGGGTTCAAGCTGGCCGGGTCAGGAGTACTTTGGCCGGCAACAGAGATATCATCGAGGATCCTAGTGAGTGAATTGGTGGTGTATAAGCCATTGTTTTGGAATTTCCAAACCCAAATGTCGGACCTTTTTTCTGACGGAACAAAATCAGAAAATTTAGCCGATAGATTGATGAGTTCTGACCCAGCCCTCCATCTTGGTTCATGCACCCAGTTCCAGGTCAGAACCGTCCTGTCACTGTCCCATTTCATTCCGTCAGCCACTTTGCAGTTTTTGTCGAGCTCGAGAATGTAAAGTCTAGGATAAGCTGTTCTGAGCGGCCTTTCATCGCACCATACATTGTCCCAAAAGCTTGTCTCCATTCCTTGACCTATAATCTTAACAAACGCATTAGTGATATCGCACCCTAACTCGGTTAGGGTGTGTTTCACATTAATAATACTATGCCAAGTTCTACCCGAATTTTTTTTAATATTATGATTAGAGGATGATGATATGAAAGTTAGTCTTTCCATAAGAGATCACTCACACATTGTTGCGAAAAATAATATCACTTCATGCATTTATAATTACAACTAGTTCAAACTTTTTATAATTACAATTAAGATATTGACAATCGTTATTGATTTTTTTATTAAATGAAAACCGTAAATACTCTACTAAAGCTTTTAACATATATTGTAATAAATTTCATATAAAAGATACCTTAAAAATAGTGACAAGATTACCCCATAAAGGAACGAAAAGAAAAACAAAACAAAATATGCTAGTATGCATAAAAACATATAAAAGATGTATATACAAATTAAATAAATATGTCTTTTGTACCTGATAATGTCCAAGAGTATATTGGCTTTGATATGTAAATAAATTATATATATATTTTTTGAATTAATTCAAAAATTTTACTCCGTATTAGATAAAAGAAAATAATTATACCAAGAATTAAGTAGTTGCACATGGCGTGGGTGGGGTTTTTGACCAAATAGCGTACACCAATAACACATGTTGGGTGCAGTCGGTTGGTTCATCTTTGGATATACAGATAGCATACGCATCTAACCCCATGTGACATTCTCACCAATTCCTCTCATGATTTATTAATTTTCAAGTATGTTAATTAATTGATTAATGTCGTTGATACTTTAAACACAAGTACATGTTAATTATTGTTCTTGTTATGATATTATTATATCAACTATTGAAATCAAGTTAGTATTATATTTATCTATACCAACAGATCTATTCTTGATTTCAATACCTTTGTGTGCATGCATTAGTCTTAACCGAACTCCAAAGTGTTACTAAGCTATCATGAATTAATTAAACAGTCAAATGCAGTTAATCAAGTCACATGCACTGATGCATAGCATATGTTTGTGTCATACAATAATAATGTTTAGGTATGTCGACCTTGTAGGGGCATCACGTCAAACTTCGCTCTGTCAAACTGCTATAATAACTACAACTTAAATATGCTGTTCCTGAAAAAAAGAAACTGCAATTAAATTTAAAATATACTTAATAACGATCAAGAAAACTATTTGATGCAATTAATTATGCATCATAAACTCAACAAAAGATTAGTGAATGTTAAAATTATAATGGTAAAATAATTATTTGAGTATAGTTTTTTTTTTTACGGCCAAAGAATAAAATATATAGAAGAAACACGCTCCCTAGCAAGGCGCTAAGGGAGAAATTACAAAGTCATAGAGAGCCAAGTGTTCCAATTAGAAACTAACTTGCCTCTATGATTTAACCAACGAAAAGAAAATAATCTAGTTACATGAAAAAGACTATCTCTATTACAAAAAGCATCTTTAAAAACTACGCCGTTTCGAAATCGCCATAACACCCATAAAAGAGTAACAACGGAAGCTATCACTTTTTTCTTTTGAACACTTGATAAATTAACCCCCTCTAACCAAACAATGAACATTTCCCATGATGACAAAGGAGGCAAATTACAATTCAACCACACCCGTACAAGACGCCAAAGATCCGAGGCCAACGAACAACGGAAAAATAGATGATCACTAGTCTCAACTCCATTAGTGCAAACTGGGCAAACAACAGAGTTGATATCGATTCCTTTAGCTGAAAGATTCCAACGAACTGATAACGAATCGAGCCTAAACCTCCAAAGAAACACATTGACTTTTCTAAGAAGAAACTTATACCAACATGTCTTACAATTCGAAACATGAAGGATTTTGTGGTCTATGTGATCTCGTACACTTTTAACGGTGTACATGCCGTCTGCCGAAACCGAACATGACCAACAATCGGTTCGGTCTGAAATACTCACAAATCCGATATCTTGGACCAGCGAGTCGAGAAGCTGTGATTGTCTGGACCCGAGATGCTCCCTGGACCACGACCAGTTCCAATCGCCATTTCTATATTTGTTTGCAATCGAATCGTTCTTATTAACATCCAAGTGATACAGTCGATTGTACCGATTAGCTAGGGTATCGTTCCCGCACCAGAGATCATGCCAAAAGCTAATATTCGCTCCACTGCCGACTTGTAAACTAAACAGATTAGATTGAACATTACCAATGGTAGTATGTTTAATGCTAGACGATACAATGTTGGACCAAGCACCCGAATAATTTTGGACCTTATCGAAATTATGGCCGTGGATAGATTTTATTATTTTCACCCATAGGTCGTCGGGTTTAGTGAGATATCTCCACTTCCATTTGAGGACGAGTGTAACATTAAACGCTTTTAAACTCCCAATATTCAATCCGCCATTATCAAACGAAGCCAAAACTTTGTCCCATTTCACCCACGACATCTTTTGAGTATAGTACTTGACCTATTTTTTTTTTTTTTTAAAAGATCAACAACCAAGAATTTTATCCAACAAAATTATTTGAGTATAATAAGACTCATTGTATCGGTGGATTTGGAGGGCGTGGCCATCCTACTTGGCACCCAACCAACGCCCCATATTACCGTATCAATGCGTGGCTTGTTCAAAAATGGGTACTGCACGTTGCAAAGCAACGGGATGGGCAACGGAGTTGGTTACTAATTTATTAATTTTATATTATTTTAAAATATTATTTTATACCCCTTTTTAATGGGGGGTGATTCTCACACACACTTTTTTGATCCTCACACACCAATTGAGTATTATTAGAAGAGTAAAAGGTTAAAATAGGTGTGTGGGGATCAAAAAAGTGTGTGTGAGAATCATCCCTCCTTTTTAATATTTAATCCAATTATATTTTAACACATCATCACAATACTTCCAACCCACACCAAAAACTCACACAACCACTACTCCACAAAAACAACTCACACGTCCTAGTCATCAAAAAGCAACCCACGCTCCCAACCCACGCCCTCA